>NC_135873.1:19611114-19911114 GCF_031162955.1 Sander vitreus | reverse complement strand
CATTGACTGCCATTCATTTTGGCGCCACTTTGACAGCGAATAACTTTACATCTGAAGCGTTTAAAGATTCTATTTGTCCATTGTTTATTTCTAAAGAAACACGACAATGTATAAAAGGCTCCATTACCTTGTAGCTCACGTTATGGTTCTGTAGCAGACACTTTTGTAAAAATAGGCTAACGATTGTGTCATAACCACGAGACTTACTGTCTCATAGTAGAGGAATTACCGTACAGTACAGGAGAAGCGCGCAGGCAGTTTTGTCTCACATTAGCTGTTTAAGTGTAATTACTAATGTTAACTATCATTTTAGTGATCAATAATTAGCCTGTGTCTATGTTATCTCCTTACATATACCTACGCTCTCCGTCTCTGCTAGATTGGGAATGATTGAGATTTCTCTTGGCACAGCTACCAGAAGACTTCCAACTTTCAGACACGTTGCTCACGGCACATTTACGTCGTCTCTCTCAGTTGGAGGCTGCTCAGTAACGCTCAGCACTCACTGGAAAAGTGCTTCTAATATCCTTCACTGGTCTCCGTCCAGAGCAGCGGGATCTGTTGGTCCATACGTATATACTGTCTATGGTTGTAGTCAGTAGATCCGCCAGAACTACAGTGACCACGATGTTGCCAAGTAACGTTAAATCAAAATCTGGTTTTCAAAAAAGGAAAGAGAGAAAAGAGAGAGAGGAAAGACAAAGGAAAGGGTGTCAAACTGTAACTCAGTTTGTCACCAAGAAAGGTGGGTAGCCTGTAGTCTGTGAGTGGTATTAACCTGTTGGCTTAATGTCCATAGTGAAATGAGATAGCTAGCTACAGACTAGTGTTAGCCTACATTTAATCACCATTTAATCAGTGCAGGGAAACGTTTAGCAAGATATTCATATTAAATCATTGTCCCTGCCCCTTTTAGCAGACTTAACAGATGAGTCAGCAGCAGCCCAGTCTCCCCCTAACTGTGCCCCTCCCTGTCCCAGTGAAGAAGGTGAGCAACATTGTGTTCAATGACATGCCAGTTAGCATCATAGCATAACCTAACCCTAACCCTAACCCTTAGACATGAAATCATCAAATACAGTCATAGACCAACTATCTAGCATTATAAACAGCTATCAGTACATTGATTTATCTTAGCTGTTTGATTTTTAGGATGAACCTGCTTTCACCAGACGTGCACATGGCAAGAATGCCACACAAACTTCACGGGAATGCTACTTAAACGTTATAGGCCTAACGACATTAAAATAAGCACATTAAGATTAATAGACAAACTATCAACATTTTGTTGCTGGATATATAATTTGCTGTTTGTCTGGATAAGATTAGTGATAGTAAGATGAGTGATAAATCGGCCAAAACAATGTTTTATTTCTCTGATTTACTGCTTTGTTTTAATGCCACCTTAGAAACCGTTTTAGCCTGTTTGCTAGCTAACGTTACGCTAAGATATTTCTGTTACGTTACCTCATAGTGGTCACAGCATAACCGAAATCCATTGTTTGTGGGCTCTCATCGCTCGGTTTGGTTCTGTCTGCTTGTAGCACGTTTTATGGCAGCAATCCATTAAAATCAAATAATGATTCGTTTGTTGGTTTTTAATACGCGTTTATGTAATGACCAAAATACACCGACCGTTAAGTTTAACAGTTAGCTAGCTAACTAACGTTAGCTTTCTCACAAAAATAAATCCGTCTCATCTACGTTGAAAACATTATTGCCAGATAAGTCTTTTCTGCTTGCTTATGTAACCTCTCAGTTAATATCCCAATTTGACTGTCCTTTGGTTCATTGACATTGACAGATAGCCTACGGCTGGTTAACGGTTGTTAACGTTACGTAAAGTTAAATTAGCTAGCTAGCTACTGGGTCATTCTATGAAAACTTTGCATTATAAATATCTTATTTTCCACCTCAGGCTATCTTATTTATTTAAAAAAGAATCAACAGAGGTATGTGTGCTATGTCAACCCTGTTACAAACACATTCATTTGTCATATTTAAATCAAATGTGATATATCATGAATGATAACCCCCCCTTTTTACATTAAGAGTATTTTCAAATGGAAAATGTTGAGGATAGTATAGTATACTTTTTTCCATGGGTGAATATACTGATTTACGTTTTGTGATTTCATAATTGAGATTTCTCAGCATCTTTTAAGAAAAAGTTATGAAAACAAAGTAATAGTAACACAAATATTTGAGTGGGACATTGTTCCATTTTACTTAACATAAAAATCGGTCAGAAAATCTGTTCTTGCCAGCATGTCTCATACATTTGACTTAGACATATCCTAACAGATAAAATAAGCAAAAACAGGCATTTTAAGTAAACAATATTAGTGTTCTTGTAATATTCATGTATATTATATAAATAATTTTGTATTACATAAATAACTCTAGTGTTGAACACACATGTAGCATCCGATGAGAGGATTGACAGTTCACGGTTGACAGTAACAGGGTTGACAAAAAATATGTTATTGGCAGCCATTACTAGCCATGTGGTGGACACCATGACATCACATGGTGTGCATTCAAGAGAGATTAAAATGCTGTTAAATATTTACATTTAAATCTTAAATCAAATTACTTTTTAATGCATGATTTTATGGTAACGTGGTTGACAAAATGACCTTGTCCCCTTCTGTCAGACAGAGCAAAATTGTAAGAAAAGTAATTAAAAGAAACAACACTTACTTGTCTTTTCACCATCAACTTCCTGAAAGGCAGGTGATATCACTTCCTGGAAATGATCACTTTTGGCAAAGTTCATTATCTCCAAGGGGGGTTTTATCCAAAAGTAACAGGGTTGAAGACAACATGGGGACCAATGTAAAATGTAGTTTTTCAGCATTTTAAAAATATTACGAAAACAATTTTTATGATAGTTTGACTTTTTTATCCTAAAAAGCCAGTAATACTAGAAAAATCATACTGAGGGACAAGCCATTTTTACTGCTTCTGCAATATACCTAATACGAAAACTGCTTGAAATCCTTTAAAAACAACAAAGGATGAATTTTTAAAAAGTAAATAATTTATTTTTCACATTACACAACTAGATTATAAAATAATTATGAACAAATTTTGTTCATTCAGCTTTGCAAGACACTTTTGTTTTAGGGACATAAAATGGCACATTTTCAATGCTGTACAGAGAGTAAAATACAATTTATAAATACATTCAATTGTAAAATTACAAATGTTATTGATGCCATTGCACCCATTAAGGTAAAAACTGTCTCTGGTAAGAAAAGATCTCCATGGAGAAATAACACACTTCACACAGATCAGAAAAAAGAGTGTCGAAAAGCTGAACGCAGGTGGCGAAAAACTAATCTCCAGGTCCATTATGACACCTATTAAGAGAGACTTCGCATTCATAATTTGGAACTGAGGAATGCAAGGCGGTCCTTCTTCCCTGACATTATTGCTAGAAACAATAATAATTCACGTGCTTTGTTTGCTACTGTCGATAGGTTAAAAAACCCTCCAGTACCAGTAGCATCTGAACTTTTATCCACCAAGGCCTGTGAATTTGCCATCTTCTTCACAGATAAAATTCAGAAAATTAGACAAACAGTCAGTGTCTCCACATCAAGTGTAGGACCTGTGTTGTCACAGTGTCCAAGAAAACAAATTCCATTATGACACAATTTCATATGATCAACCACAACAACTTGGAGGACATTATACAACAACTGAAAACCTCCTCCTGCTGCCTTGATATTATACCAACAGACGTTTTCAAAAATGTTCTAAGTTGTTTGGCTTCAGATCTTCTACAGATTATAAACACGTCTCTTCTTTCAGACAAAGCCAGAAATCTTGGTGTAGTCACGGACTCAGACCTGAATTTCAACAGCCACATTAAGACAATTACAAAGTCAGCCTATTATCACCTTAAGAATATATCAAGGGTTAAAGGACTTATGTCTCAGCAGGATTTGGAAAAACTTGTCCATGCTTTTATCTTCAGTAGACTTGACTACTATAACGGTGTCTTCACAGGTCTCCCTAAAAAATCAGACAGTTGCAGCTGATTCAGAACGCTGCTGCTCGATTCCTCACTAAGACCAAGAGACTGGATCACATCACTCCAGTTCTGAAGTCTCTACACTGGCTTCCAGTGCCTCAAAGAATTAATTTCAAAATACTTCTGCTGGTTTATAAATCTGTAAATGGCTTAGGGCCAATTTTATTCTTGTTTTTTATCTCATATTAAATCTGTATTCGTTAATATTTTTATATTTTTTATTTTCCATTTTTACTCTTTGCTTTTTAATGTTTGATGTTTTATGTAAAGCACTTTGAGTTGCCTTGTGCTGAAATGTGCTATATAAATAAAATTGGTGAAAAATATTGTAGGTGGGGCTGTTTGTGCTTGTGCTTTGTGTCTGGGGGTCCTCACCCAGAAAATTTTGAATTTCGTAGATGTGATTTCATTCTGGTGCATTTTAGGGTGACCAGCTGGATATCTAAAATCATTCACAATGATCAATTTGTGTGTGTAAATTTCAATGTTTCACACATATCAACTCATATTTGTTCGCTATTTTATGTAGGCCAATAAATTAAAAACAAGACATTGTGAGCTGTTGATGCAGAGAAGCGCTGCTCAGATTTAAAACAGCCACACAGGTGATGCACAGGTAGTTAGGCCTAAACTTAGACTAGGCTACAAGGGCACTGTTTTCTGCTGAACTGTCAATTAATGATCATAAATGTAGCCTTCATCACAGAAAGCGAGGACGAAAAATGGGTGTGATGAAAGGCATGTGTGCGTGAGATTGGTCAATTGCGTCCCCCTAAATATATGATGGTGATGCCCATGTCCCTTGTCTATACCAATAAAAGAACTCAAACCAGTCAATACCAATGGTATAAAAAGACAATATTAATTTAACTGCCATGTAGAAATCAACAGTTTCACAGGTAATGATAATGAACAGGTTGCATGTTTATTATGCTCCATGTCAGATAGAAAGTGCAAATGCATAACAATAAATTATAATAGGGAATATAACAATCTAGTTCTTTAATCCATCCCCAGCTGTAGACTACATATTACGTTATGTTACGTGTCTGTTTTTGTCCTCTTAACTTTTTTCTCTTCTAACTTAAAGAAGTTAGAAGAGAAAAAAGTTAAGAGGACAAAAACAGACATGTAACAGACGAGCTACAGAGAAGGCTGCCACTCTTGAAGACGCCGGAAGAAAAGGCTGATAAAGTTTCAAATGTGTTTTAAATGAAGTCAGCGATGAAGGATAATATATAAAGTCCTGTACACGTGTTTCTATAATGGTTCTAACAACGGCAGACTGGTCAGAGACCAATACATCTTTTTAGATCATTTATTTCTTTTTGTATTCTTTGACAATAAAGGATCATGTACAGTATATTACTTTTCCATGTGCATTGTATCTGGCATTCTTAGCAAACTGGGACTATAATTTCAGAGGATTGTACAATTATAAAACCTATCCTAATTGTACAATCCTCCTTAGTTATAGTCTTCACTGGACCAGTAACTATATAGTGATGTAGACTACTGTACATTCATGAAACAACAGGGAGAGGACACCTCAATGGTTTTTGTATATATTATTATATCATATCATTATATTTTTAGTTTCTGATGAATACACTGTTACAGTCATGTTTACAATGGACATTGAGTTCATCACTTTATTATCTTTATAGTTTCTAGATTTCAGTCCAAGTTCTTCAGTGTCTTTCTTTTCTATGTCCAAATATACGAGGAAGCAAAGCATATAGTATAATATGTAGAGAAGGAATCTCGGCCTCTGTAAAAACAAAACAAAAGTGGCAGATAATAGCGGACCGACTGAATGCTAGTATACAAATATACATTTATGAACTACTGCTCTTAACTGAAACCATTGAAGGAGTCAATTGTCATTTGCACAAATTAACAGCTGTACACTTTGCCTTAAAAGCGAGCAGTGGGGGTTAATATGTTACTTAGGAAATGTATATTTTAGCCCATTCGAGAGAGAGGGAGAGACAGAGTGAGAGAGAGAGGTATGTAGGCTACAAATCATATTATAGCATTGTAAATAAGTGGTTGTAATTGATCTTCATGGTCAATTTCCTGAGTAACATTATCTTCTGCTCACTTTTAAGGCAGAGAGTAGGTTACAACTGTTAATTTGTGCAAATGATTAGTAGCCTTACTCCTTGAATGGTATGATTATGACGGTTTCAGAGCAGTGGTCAGTAAATGTATATTTTTAGGCTGCTTACGCATTCAGGCGGTCCGCAATCGTCTACCAAGCTTTCTCTCGCTGTTTCCTTACAGCGTTACAGTTGTTTCATTACATCTTGCCTGAAACATTTTGAATATTTCAGAACTCATAAAAGTTATGAAGAGTACATGTGCTTCC
This sequence comes from Sander vitreus, assembly GCF_031162955.1. NCBI lineage: Eukaryota > Metazoa > Chordata > Actinopteri > Perciformes > Percidae > Sander > Sander vitreus. The sequence goes on along the minus strand of NC_135873.1, from coordinate 19,904,701 downwards.
ATAATAACATGTCTGTAACTGGCACACATTTTCCTTCATTTTGTCATAGATTATTGTATAAATTAGTTAAAATTGTGAGTGAGTGCAAGTCCAGGGTTTAAAGAAGGTTGTTCACTAACTCTCTCTTTCTGTCTGTTGCTATAGAAACGGAGAGCAGGAGAGGGAACCAAATGTCACCACTGTCATCACTGTGTCAAATCCTTCACAACATCAAAATATTTAAAGATTCATCAGGGAGTTCACACCAAAAAGAATCTATACAGATGTGATATATGTTCTTTAGCTTTCTTAGTAAAGTAAGTAGTAAAGTGGAACCTAAAAAGGCATCAACTAGTTCACAATAGAGAGAAGCCATACCAGTGTGAACAATGTGGGGAAACTTTTTCTCAGAACAGTAGCCTTAAAAGACACCGACGTGTTCACAACGGAGAGAAGCCGTACTCATGTGAACAATGTGGGAAAAGGTTTTCTCACACCAATAGCCTTAAAAGACACCAGTTACAAGACACCATTTGCACTGCCTCGTGAACATGTTATCTCACGGACGGACGGACATTCTGACTGTTATCAGACCTGGTGAAAAGTGTATTATCCATGTTGTGGGATGTGGTGGAAGTTTCTTTTGGAGCAGGAGTGGTTTTCAAAAAAAGGAGAGTGAAACAAATAAGGAAAGTAAACCAAGTTTGGTCTTTGTAATTCATTTATACTTGCAAGTATAGGAGTAGCAATATTTCACAAAGGCACAGCAGCTCAGTGTAAAGTTTTCACATAAATTGTACAAGCTATTGGAAATATCACAGAATACAGCTTTGATTGATTACATAAATAAACTTTGAATAAATAAGAATATTGACTGTGTATTATTTGGGCACACACACATATATATATATATTATATACATAATGTATACCATGGCATGTACACCATGACCTTTGATAAAACTTCATTCAGAACAAAATGAAAGTCATTTTATGGTGTTACTTTCTGTCAGTAAAACTGTAACCAAGTTAAATATTGCTATAGGAGAGTGCTCAGTAAAGACAAAATAATTTATTTGTATATTAATAGTGCAATTATTTTCTGACAGTCCAGAGCCTAATGTTATATATTGTGGCTTACTATTCTAGTAATGGTTCAATTAACCAGGTGCTTAAAAGTTGAATTTGGTTTGGTTTGGTTGATTAGGTTCATCCGAAGCTGTTAAAGACTTCAGACATTCAAGAATCAGCACGGATGCTATTGTTGGCTTGACAGTAGCCATGACAACAGTACAAGGCAGGATGCGGTGACGAGACTCATCTTCTGGCTTACTCCACTTGATGCTGTAAATGAGGAAAATGGAAATGAAACATTAGTTTAACAATCAGTTGTGCAACTTTGACCTTAATCTTGATCAAGTAGCACTCAATATTGCTTACAGATGCCATTCACGTTGATGGAGCTGCCTTCAATGTCGAAGCCGCTGACGCTCGAAGCTGCGTTGATCAAAGTGTTTGCAATCTGAGTGTTATTAGGAGCAAATGGGCTTACAAAGTTAAGGTCAATGGTGTTGATGACTGATCCACTCCTGCAGAAAGATAAACAAAAATATTGTTTAAAATATGAGACAAAGTCCACTATTCTTAAATTGTAACAAGATACATCTTAACAAATTACCTGAATGAAACCACTTCCAAGGACTTGAAGGAGGAAGGGAATGTCCTATGGAAAACAGGTTCAAGCTGCATAAAGAGAAAAGAAGTTGAGTTTAAAGACTTTTTACTCTTGCATTGGAACCTTGGAATGTGTGTGTAAGAGATAAGTTGTACAGTAAGCTGGAGCAAGGTGTAGTTTAATCTGTTTTAACATTCCCCTTGATGCCTCTGTCATCAATGCATTTTGGAAATTTGAATAAGTGACCTTTTTATATGTAGACTGGCGAGTGAGTGTTCTTACCTGTCCCTTTATCATTGCAGCCCGATTTTTAAAAGCTGTAGATGATGGATTAAGCAAGTCATTTGTAAATGTGCTTTGAACAGATCTGAAAGACACCCTTGCTGTTGTAGGTGCTGCTGTTGTAGTTGCAGCAGTAGTAGATATGCCAGTTGTTAGTGAGGTAGATGTAGCTGTTGCAGTCGTAGGTGCCGCAGTTGTAGGTGCTGTGGTTGTAGTTGGAACTGGACCTTCTGTAAAAACAAATATTTTAAGAATATGTAAATAAGTATTGTTGCCCAAGTAAAAAAAAAAAAATGTCTTAACCATTATAAAAGGCTTAAAAAACAACAATTATTCTGACTGTAAACAAGGTAGCATAGAGAATAGCACATCCTCCGTAGTTTGAACTGTACAACACGGAAGTTGTCTTTATGAATCTTCCTGTCTATACTTCAATTTCTTGTGTCACAACATCATATTATTGGCAAATTTAATAACAAAGCATTAGCAGCTCGTTAATCTAAATGTTTTACATAATGAAAGTGAAACATTTGTTTACATACCTAGTAAATTGACTGAGGCTGGATTTATGCTCACACTGAAGGTATTGTTTGTATTAGTCACAGCTTTTTCTAAGACTTCAGCAATGACATTATTCTGTGGGAGATCTGCAATAGGAGTAGTCCTATTGAACACAACCTCAATAGTTGCTTCAGTTCCAGTCACTCGTGTTGGAGGTCTGTTGAAGGCACTGTATCATGAAACCAAAAGGGATGTGTATTAAATAATGATATAACATATTCTATTGCCTTGTGTCAAGAACCAAATCCTGCATATTTAGTAAGAACTGTGAGAAATGTTTTACCTGAACTTTTTCACGTTGCAGTGGTCAAACTTGTTTCCAAATTGTTTTTTGTATATTGCAGAACACTGCAAAAAGGAAACAATATTTAAAGACCTTAATTCATTTTCAAGTACAATTTCCATAATATTCAATGATACAGTTATGCAAATTTGACTGAAATTAATTTTCATCTTAAGATATTTGTCTTTTAAGGTAATACACTGACATTCAATGACAAATGTTTAATATGAAAGTGCACTTACCGTATTTATGACTCGTTCTTTAAGGTTTTTGAATTCACTGCTGCTGGTGTCAGTAAGGGCATCTGAGAAAGGTTCCCCTTCCAAGGCTACAGAGAGGCTATACACAGGTTCAGGGGCCAAAGTGATTGGTGCAGCTGTTGGAGATGCAGCTGTTGTAGATGCAGCTGTTGTAGATGCAGCTGTTGTAGATGCAGCTGTTGTAGATGTAGCTGTTGTAGGTGCTGCTGTTGTAGATGTAGCTGTTGTAGGCACAGCTGATGTAGGTGCTGCTGTTGTATGTGTAGCTGTTGTAGATGAAGCTGTTGCAGTATGTGGATGCTGTTGGGCTGTTGTAGCATGTAGCTGTTGTAGGTGCAGCTGTTGTAGATGCTGCTGTAGTTGTAGATGTAGCTGCTGTTGTAGTTGCTGCTGTTGTAGCTGTAGCTGTGGTGTAGATGCAGTTGTTGTAGCTGCTCTGTGGTTGTTGTTGAGCTGCAGTGCTGAGCTGCAGCTGTGGTGCTGCTGTTGCTGTGGTTGTTGTTGGAGCAGCTGTGGTTGTCGTTGCTGCAGCTTTGGTTGTTGTTGGAGCAGCTGTGGTTGTGGATGGGGCAGCTGTGGTTGTCGTTGCTGCAGTTGTGGATGTTGTTGGGGCAGCTGTGGTTGTCGTTGCTGCTTCTGTGGTTGTTGTTGGGGCAGCTGTTGTTGTCGTTGGTGCAGCTTTGGTTGTTGTTGGAGCAGCTGTGGTTGTGGTTGGGGCAGCTGTGGTTGTCGTTGCTGCAGCTGTGGTTGTTGTTGGAGCAGCTATGGTTGTCGTTGCTGCTTCTGTGGTTGTTGGAGCAGTTGTCGTTGCTGCAGCTGTGGTTGTCGTTGCTGCTTCTGTGGTTGTTGATGGGGCAGCTGTGGTTGTCGTTGCTGCAGTTGTAGATGTTGTTGGGGCAGCTGTGGTTGTCGTAGGAGCGGCTGTGGTTGTTGTTGGGGCAGCTGTGGTTGTCGTTGCTGCTTCTGTGGTTGTTGTTGGGGCAGCTGTTGTTGTCTTTGCTGCAGGTGTGGTTGCCGTTGCTGCTCCTGTGGTTGTTGTTGGGAGCAGTTGTGGTTGTCGTTGCTGCAGCTTTGGTTGTTGTTAGAGCAGCTGTGGTTGTTGGTGGTGCAGCTGTGGTTGTCGTTGCTGCTTCTGTGGTTGTTGTTGGGGCAGCTGTGGTTGTCGTTGCTGCAGCTGTGGTTGTCGTTGCTGCTTCTGTGGTTGTTGTTGGGGCAGCTGTGGTTGTCGTTGCTGCAGCTGTGGTTGTCGTTGCTGCTTCTGTGGTTGTTGTTGGAGCAGCTGTGGTTGTCGTTGCTGCAGCTGTGGTTGTCGTTGCTGCTTCTGTGGTTGTTGTTGGGGCAGCTGTGGTTGTCGTTGCTGCTTCTGTGGTTGTTGTTGGAGCAGCTGTTGTTGGAGCAGCTGTGGTTGTCGTTACGGCAGCTGTGGTTGTTGTTGGAGCAGCTGTTGTTGGGGCAGCTGTGGTTGTCGTTGCTGCTTCTGTGGTTGTTGTTGGGGCAGCTGTGGTTGTCGTTGCTGCTTCTGTGGTTGTTGTTGGGGCAGCTGTGGTTGTCGTTGCTGCTTCAGTGGTTGTTGTTGGGGCAGCTGTGGTTGTCGTTGCTGCTTCTGTGGTTGTTGTTGGAGCAGCTGTGGTTGTTGTTGCGGCAGCTGTGGTTGTCGTTGCTGATTCTGTGGTTGTTGTTGGAGCAGCTGTGGTTGTCGTTGCTGCAGCTGTGGTTGTCGATGCTGCTTCTGTGGTTGTTGGGGCAGCTGTGGTTGTTGTTGCTGCTTCTGTGGTTGTTGTTGGGGCAGCTGTGGTTGTCGTTGCTGCTTCTGTGGTTGTTGTTGGAGCAGCTGTGGTTGTCGTTGCTGCAGCTGTGGTTGTCGTTGCTGCTTCTGTGGTTGTTGTTGGAGCAGCTGTCGTTGTTGTTGCTGCTTCTGTGGTTGTTGTTGGGGCAGCTGTGGTTGTCGTTGCTGCTTCTGTGGTTGTTGTTGGAGCAGCTGTGGTTGTCGTTGCTGCAGCTGTGGTTGTTGTTGGAGCAGCTGTTGTTGTTGTTGGGGCAGCTGTGGTTGTCGTTGCTGCTTCTGTGGTTGTTGTTGGGGCAGCTGTGGTTGTCGTTGCTGCTTCTGTGGTTGTTGTTGGGGCAGCTGTGGTTGTCGTTGCTGCTTCTGTGGTTGTTGTTGGGGCAGCTGTGGTTGTCGTTGGCTTCTGTGGTTGTTGTTGGGGCAGCTGTGGTTGTCGTTGCTGCAGCTGTGGTTGTCGTTGCTGATTCTGTGGTTGTTGGGGCAGCTGTGGTTGTCGTTGCTGCAGCTGTGGTTGTCGTTGCTGCAGCTGTGGTTGTCGTTGGTGCTTCTGTGGTTGTTGTTGGAACAGGTGTGGTTGTCGTTGCTGCTTCTGTCGTTGTTGTTGGAGCAGCTGTGGTTGTCGTTGCTGCAGCTGTGGTTGTTGTTGGGGCAGCTGTCGTTGTTGTTGGGGCAGCTGTGGTTGTCGTTGCTGCAGCTGTGGTTGTCGTTGCTGCTTCTGTGGTTGTTGTTGGAGCAGCTGTTGTTGTCGTTGCTGCAGCTGTGGTTGTCGTTGCTGCTTCTGTGGTTGTTGTTGGGGCAGCTGTCGTTGTCGTGGCTTCTGTGGTTGTTGTTGGGGCAGTTGTGGTTGTCGTTGCTGCAGCTGTCGTCGTTGCTGATTCTGTGGTTGTTGGAGCAGCTGTGGTTGTCGTTGCTGCAGCTGTGGTTGTCGATGCTGCTTCTGTGGTTGTTGTTGGGGCAGCTGTGGTTGTCGTTGCTGCTTCTGTGGTTGTTGTTGGGGCAGCTGTGGTTGTCGTTGCTGCAGCTGTGGTTGTCGTTGCTGCTTCTGTTGTTGTTGTTGGAGCAGCTGTGGTTGTCGTTGCTGCAGCTGTGGTTGTTGTTGGGGCAGCTGTGGTTGTCGTTGCTGCAGCTGTGGTTGTCGTTGCTGCTTCTGTGGTTGTTGTTGGAGCAGCTGTGGTTGTCGTTGCTGCAGCTGTGGTTGTCGTTGCTGCTTCTGTGGTTGTTGTTGGAGCAGCTGTGGTTGTCGTTGCTGCAGCTGTGGTTGTTGTTGGGGCAGCTGTGGTTGTCGTTGCTGCTTCTGTGGTTGTTGTTGGGGCAGCTGTGTTTGTCGTTGCTGCTTCTGTGGTTGTTGTTGGGGCAGCTGTGGTTGTCGTTGCTGCAGCTGTGGTTGTCGTTGCTGCTTCTGTGGTTGTTGTTGGGGCAGGTGTGGTTGTCGTTGCTGCTTCTGTCGTTGTTGTTGGAGCAGCTGTGGTTGTCGTTGCTGCAGCTGTGGTTGTTGTTGGAGCAGCTGTTGTTGTCGTAGCTGCAGCTGTGGTTGTTGTTGCTGCTGTTGTTGTTGTTGGGGCAGCTGTGGTTGTCGTGGCTTCTGTGGTTGTAGTTGGGGCAGCTGTGGTTGTCGTTGCTGCTTCTGTCGTTGTTGTTGGAGCTGATGTCTGTGGTTGTTGCTAGCTGCTGTGGTTGTCGTTGCTGCAGCTGTGGTTGTCGTTGTTGATTCTGTGGTTGTTGTTGGGGCAGCTGTGGTTGTCGTTGCTGCAGCTGTGGTTGTCGTGGCTTCTGTGGTTGTTGTTGGGGCAGCTGTGGTTGTCGTTGCTGCAGCTGTGGTTGTCGTTGCTGCTTCTGTGGTTGTTGTTGGGGCAGCTGTGGTTGTCGTTGCTGCAGCTGTGGTTGTCGTTGCTGCTTCTGTGGTTGTTGTTGGAGCAGCTGTGGTTGTCGTTGCTGCTTCTGTGGTTGTTGCTGCTTCTGTGGTTGTTGTTGGGGCAGCTGTGGTTGTCGTTGCTGCTTCTATGGTTGTTGTTGGAGCAGCTGTGGATGTCGTTGCTGCAGCTGTGGTTGTCGTTGCTGATTCTGTGGTTGTTGTTGGAGCAGCTGTGGTTGTCGTTGCTGCTTCTGTGGTTGTTGTTGGAGCAGCTGTTGTTGTCGTTGCTGCGTCTGTGGTTGTTGTTGGGGCAGCTGTGGTTGTCGTTACTGCTTCTGTTGTTGTTGTTTGGGCAGCTGTGGTTGTCGTTGCTGCGTCTGTGGTTGTTGTTGGAGCAGCTGTGGTTGTCGTTGCTGCTTCTATGGTTATTGTTGGGGCAGCTGTGGTTGTTGTTGCTGCATCTGTGGTTGTCGTTGCTGCTTCTATGGTTATTGTTGGGGCAGCTGTGGTTGTCGTTGCTGCGTCTGTGGTTGTTGTTGCTGCAGCTGTGGTTGTCGTTGCTGCTTCTGTGGTTTGTTGTTGAGGGCAGCTGTGGTTGTCGTTGCTGCAATTAGTGAGCAAAACAGAGCTTGTCTGAATCAACTACATTATATAAAGGTGACAACAGACTGTGTCTGTGTTCCTATAACATATTTCATGCTGTGTCCGCAAGAACTGCCCTTTAAGTTTCTGTTACGTTAAGTTACACCTTTTCTGTCAAGACATTTCAACGGCAATCCGTTAAACATCGCTCAACCTACCTATAAGAAACAGGAACATTGATATGATCCGCATGACAGCCATCTTGTCTTCTTTTGAATCTATGAAATTAAACAATATAGAGACTTATTAACAGAAGCAACATATGAAAAGTTACCTTACCCTTACCCTTACTACAGTAGGGGAGAGTGGGGTAAGATGAGTCAGTGGGTAAGTTGACCCACCCCCTGTTTCTAGGCAACAATGCATATTTGGCGTCATGTCACCATACATTCTCAAGGACTCCATCATTTCTATTTTGCTGTGAAGAGGAGAAGCACATGGGACAAGAGGTAAGTTGTTGTTGCACTTTTTTGCTTGTTAAAGTCAATTTTCTGCATTGCAGGTATACTAGCTGTTGTGCCAAAGCAAATGTATCTAGGTCTAAAGTTGTGTATGGTACATGTTGGTAATTTGTCAATATACAAAACCATGTGAATCATTAAGCTAAAGGTTAGCCTGAATTGCTAAGCTAGGTCGTTTTTACATAAATGGTGACTGTGGGGCAAAGTCAGCCAGATGATGTGGGGTAAATTGAACCAGAGCTACAGCCTTCAACAAAAGTACAGTCGGGGGGTTCTTTGACAATCTGACCAAAAGTGATGGACAGGTGACAGAATTAATATATTCCATAATATTAATACAATTTAATGGCAACTAAAGCAAGATACAAGAGTAAATTACATTTATTGTACAAGAAATTGGCATGTGTTAACTTATCAGTCACAGTTACCAGGATATGTATTCAGGGCTGTTTAGTATGATTTTAGCATTGCTTTAAAAGCTTAACGATTCAGATTTTTTCATTATGGCTCTTGTCTTTGTGTTATAGGTTTAAATTCCCGAATGATGTGCTGAAGAACCTTCCTAAATCTCAAAAGGTTGGGGGACCTGCAAGGAGGGAGCAACAACTCATATTTCCCTGCAACCTTGATGGATGGAATGTCCAATAGTCTTTTTCATTTTTTTGAGGTCTGGAAGTTCAAACTGTTGTTTTCTACTCACAAGTTCAAAACTGTGAAACTGTTTAACAAAGTTGGAAATTAGAACTGAACACACTGGAGGGACGCTCTTTCTGCCAAACACGTTTATGTGTGTGTGTGTGAGTGTGTAAAAAAAATAAAAAGATTAAAAGGGAAAATTAAACTTTAATTGGTTTGTTTTGTGTTGTTGTTTGAGGTAGCTTTAAAAAAAAAAAAATTATTTATAAATATTATAAATAATTTTTATTATGCTTGCATTAAAACGTAAAAAATAGGATGGTCAATTTTTTTTCTGAGGTCATATTTCCAAAGATCTTTGTCATAGGTGCATTCTTATATTTTCAGTTGATAGGCAACATCCCAAATTAACAGTATATGTATTCATTATACTTCTGTCTCAATTTCCCTTTCATGGAGATCCACATAAGTAAAAACTGGCTCATCTTACCCCAACTCTCTCCTACCTACTTACTAGACTTACTTTTTAACAGTGCACACAGTACTCAATCTCCAAATGACAGTAGTCATTATAGCAGTTTGTTTAGCCTGTGGTTACTTTATTGTAAAGTGTTACCAGATATATAAACAATGACACCATAATCACCACCATGACACCACCATAATGTTCCCCCTTTCTATCTGCTTTTAACATTTGAAACTTTTTCAATGTCTTTTAATTCAGTCCAGTTCACCTGTGATATTGCCAAAATGTTCACCTTCTGTGACAGTCTGCAACTATTAGGGCCTTTACATGGGAAAAAGAAGCAAGGCTAGTGATACAGTGACTCATAGGTGATATTCAGAAATGTTGTGACACCTTATTGATGAATGGCACACTCCCTTCTTGTTCATCTTATTTGACAGTTAATATATATTATTATATTGGAACACATAATGGAACAGTGTAGGCTGATGACATTTGTCAGAAATATTGTTACACCTTAACGAAAAACAAAGCCAAATATCCAGGTACAGATTCCAACTGTCAATGTGTCAGTTTCTTTGATCGTTACCATGGCATACTCCCTTCTTTTGTATTGCTGCATTCCACCTGCATGTGAATGTTAAAACTAGTTTGACCAGTGTGACAGTCAGTAAGGACAAAATAATAAATATAGATTTCTAGTGTTGTGGTAATGGTGCAGGAAGTAATGCAAGAAAAATAGAATTGCATTTATTCATACTGAACAGATATTATACTGTATATGATTATCAGACTGGTGAAAGTAGAAAACAATAATATTTATATGGACACATTCAATTTGTTGAGTACTCCTCAGCAGTAGGCTATATAAGAACAAATATTAATGAGATAATTAATTAAATGAACACAACCTGGACTCAGATAAGTGGCATAAAATGGATGGATGGAATAACCAATGTCAAATGATGAATTTATTCAATTTTTCAAGTTTGAAGCTTTTGCTTAAATTGGCACTTGCCCATAATGAGTCATTCAGCTTATCTACTGTAGCTAGCTGTAGCAACAGTGTTTGCTCCAGGTCTGATGATGGTGAGTGAAACTTCACAAAAAGGATAAAACTGCTTCCTGAACGCAAAAATCACTATCGCAACAATCCCACTTTTAGTTCATAAGTGAGAGACATCTCCTGATAGCATTACATACAGACTTAAAAATGTACTCACCCAAAAGAATTAAGATGAAACGTTTTATATCCCCCCTTTCTATCTGCTTTCAATGTTTTAAACTTTTTCAATGTCTTCTATTTCAGTCCAGTTTACATCTGTGGTATTGCCAAAACGTTCACCTTCTGTGACACTCCGCATCTATTAGGGCCTTTATATTGGAACAGAAGAAAGGCTAATGATGTGGCTCATAGGCCTATAATGGCACACTCCCTTATTGTGTCTTGTGAAACCGGTTGGTGGTGCATTCCACCTATGTGAATGTTGTAAGACATTTGACTATCGTGATGGTAAGTTATGACAAACAAATAGATATAGATTTCCAACGAAAAGATAATGAAGCAACAACAAAAGCGAGAAAAAACAAAAGAATTGCATCTCAAACATGTTGAACGAATATTGTACATACTTTGGAATTATCATAGTAAATATGAAAATAGATGAGTACAAAACAGTATATATATACTATATTATACCCAGTATGAAATCACTGTATTTAATTAATGGTGAATGTCTGCCTATATTTTTCTTCCAAATTCAAAGTCTGTAGAATGTTTTTTATTGTTTTCATTAAGACAGGTAAACTACAGGTGCTTTTACAGGGTTTCTGCAGAGTTCACCACGTTAGATGTAAGACTTTTGTAAGACCTTTTTTAATACCACAAACATTTAATTTAAATATTTTTATGATTATAGTGGCTAAATAATGATGGAAAACCAGTAGGAAAGAAACAGCCTAAATTATTTGACAAATAACACTTTTTCAATATTTTTCAGAATTATATAAGAATACATTCTTAATGATGAAATGAATTAAGTGAACAAAACCTGGACTCAGATAAGTGGCATTGAATGGGTCGATGGTTCAACCAATGTAAAATCATGAATTTATTCAAGTTTATCAAAGCTTTTGCTTAAATTGGCACTTGCCCATAAAGAGTCATTCAGCTTATCTACTGTAGCTAGCTGTAGCAACAGTGTTTGCTCCAGGTCTGATGATGGTGAGTGAAACTTCACAAAAAGGATAAAACTGCTTCCTCAACGCACAAATTACCATCGCAACAATCCCACTTTTAGTTCATAAGTGAGCGACATCTCCTGACAGCATTACATACAGACTTAAAAATGTACTCACCCAAAAGAATTAAGATGAAACGTTTTATATCCCCCCTTTCTATCTGCTTTCAATGTTTTAAACTTTTTCAATGTCTTCTATTTCAGTCCAGTTTACAACTGTGGTATTGCCAAAACATTCACCTTCTGTGACACTCCGCATCTATTAGGGCCTTTATATTGGAACAGAAGAAAGGCTAATGATGTGGCTCATAGGTGACAGTCAGAAATGTTGTGACACCGTAGCAATGAACAAAACCAAATCACAGGATACAGAATTTCAGCAATGTGTAAGTTTCTTGGCTCAGTGTAGGCCTATAATGGCACACTCCCTTATTGTGTCTTGTGAAACCGGTTGCTGGTGCATTCCACCTATATGAATGTTGAAAGAGGTTTGACTATCGTGACGGTAAATTATGCCGAAAAGTAAACAGAGAAGCAGACTACAGTCAGGACACCTGGTAGTAGCCTAGTACATTGGTATTGAAGCATTGGATTGGAAACTAAGGACTAGGCAACATGGTGAGTCAGTGTGCATTTAGAAATTGTAAAAATAAACCAAACACCACAAAGTTTCCACAAATTTCCATTGGGAGACCCAAAAAGGAACCAACTGTGGCTTCTTGCTGCTGGCTTGGACATCAAGACTCTACTCAAGTGGCGAATTTGTAGACCAGACGACTTTGAAAACCTCCGCAATCTAAAGGACCACAAGTCACTGACAACGAATGTGGTTCCAGCCGTCTTTCCAGATACACCAACAGCTACTGATGAACACATAATAACTTTTGGTAGGCTACTCTAGCTAATAAAGCTAGCCCCTTTCATAATGTTAGCCTAGCTGCTACTGATAGATTGAGACTGACAACGTTAGTGGAGATAACGTTACAGTTCAATGCATTGTGGAGAGTGACAACGTTAGCTAACGGTATAGCTACATTCTTGGTAGATACCTGGCTGGGCTAACCGCTAGCCTAGGTAATATCACTCCGCCGCTGCTGTAGCCTATGCTACCAACTACAGAGAATAAAGTATAACTATTGCAATGCGATGCAAGGGTAGTTTTATTTCTAAAAATATTCTATCAGCAGACATTTACATCGATAGTCTGGCGTTATAATTTATTTTCCTCGGGTGTACTGTGGAGTGGGTAAGACTGTTTTTAATGGCAGGCTAGCAGTTACTGTTGACTTGCGCTAGCCGAGCACCAGCAAACTCTGCAACTGGAAGGACTGGATGAAAAGTGTTGAAAACCGTCTCCACTGATAAATAACATACTGGCTAACTTGGAAGTGAGGTCCTATGTCCAAAATTCCTCCAAATTCAGTCTGTAGAATACAGGTGCTTTTACAGGGTTTCTGCAGAGTTCACCATGTTAGATGTTAATACCACACACATTTAACTTAAATAACTTTTTTTATGATTATAGTGGCCAAATAATGATGGAAAACCAGTAGGAAAGAAACAGCCTAAATTATTTGACGTTACACTTTTTCAATACTTTTCAGCAGTATATCAGAATACATTCTTAATGATAAAATTAATGAAATGAACAAAACCTGGACTCGGATAAGTGGCATTAAATGGGTCAATGGTTCAGCAATGTAAAATCATGAATTTATTCAAGTTTATCTTGCCCATTATGGGTCAGTCAGCTTCCTGTCTACTCTAGCTAGCCGTAGCCACAGTGTTTGCGCCAGGTTTATTTAATGATGCTGACTGAAAGGTTGTCAAGAAGGCACAGCAGCGACTGCACTTCCTGACAATGCTCAAGAAAAACAGGTTGGGAAAAAAAGCTGCTGGTGGCCTTCTACCGCTCTTCCATCGAGAGTGTACTGGCGTACTGCATCTCAGTGTGGTACGCCAGCTGCTCAGCATCAGACAGAAGAGCTCTTCAAAGGGTCATCAACACAGCATAGAAAATCACCGGCTGCCCTCTGCCCTCCCTGGTAGACATCTTCAGCTCGCGGCCTTAGCAAAGCTAAAAAACATTTTAAAGGATTCTTCTAAATCAGACACTTCCTATTTGACCTGTTGCCCTCTGGCAGGAGCAACATGTCCATCAAAGTACGGACCACCACACTAAAGAACAGTTTTTTTCCCTGGGTCATAAGCACACTTAACTCCTAAAAGCAGGAGTGCGAATGCGTGGGAGCCAGTGGGAGCTGAGCTCCCATAGAGAGAGGATGAGCTCCCATGAAAGCAGTAAAATCATACACCTGTGGGGGTCTCTAAAAATCATCAGCAACGTTATTTAAATCACAAAAAAAGCACTTTTCCCAAACACACGGAGCTCTGAAGCAGACCTGTGCAGTCGCTAGTGTCACTCTTGCTGTAACAATAGAGATGAGCAGCGTGCCTTCTGTCCGTAGTCTGTGCAGCTTCAGGTTTATAATGGACGCGCTCTGCTGTCGACATGCTGCGGCAGATGTGTCACGTTTGTGCTCCGTGTAATTCTGCCGTAGTTTTGGTTTTCCACCTCCGATGTAGAGCAGCATACAGCCACTTCCCCTAAACTTTATCTCATTCAGAGACCAGAGTCTCAAACGGGGCTCTGAGTCTCTCAGAAGGTCTGAGATCTACCGTATCAGCAGAGCAATCACGTAATGCAGAGCAGGCTATGGTGCAGGTAGATTATTTTTCTCAAAATATCACGACTCCTCCAAATCATGAAAGCACAGATGGGATATATTTTGAATGTGCACCAAGTTTTGAACATGAGCAGTAATCTTGCTCAAAAACATCTGAAATATTACAGTCCAGGGCTTTATTAATCCATTAAAATGAATTAATGTATCATTGAGGTGAATAATTGCCATATGCACATTTAAGGAGGTTATTTCCTCAACAAAAGACGCAGAAGAGGAGGGAGGAGTAAATGATGCCTCTAGGCTACATGTGTGCTGACTCAGAATTAGAAAAGTCGATCTACAGGAGAATAAATAGCAATACAGAATGCCTGAGAGCCTTATTGTAATATATTCCATTATGTTTTTATATTTGGATTGTAATCTATGTTTCCCTTTACATAAAGATATTTCCAGCATTCATTGATTCAGAAAAAGGTAAATATGTGCATTAATGCTCAAAATGTACTACTCATAGACTACTTTTTTTATTTTTTTTAAAGAGAGCCCCACAAAGATGAAATCATAATTCGAACCCTGCCTAAAAGTATTGAATCACGCACCTGATGTGCAATATGATGCCTTTCTTTCAATAATCTAATTTAATCTGGTGCAATAATTATATTCATACCAGTGGAATTTACTTTAGTGCAATACAAACTCCTATTCTAATGCAAAATCACATTGGATTTATTTATTTTATGTTATGTTTGAATCCAATTCTGTGTTGGCAGCTGGGGACGTTTCTTTGTCTTTGTGATGTTTCTTTGTCTTTGTGATGTTTTTCCTGTCTTTTATTGCACTGATCAGGAGTCATGCTCCTAATTTTGTTGTATTCTGTACAATAGCAATAAAGGCTTTATATTCCATTGAATTTCTATCTGCTTAAAAACTTGTTCCATGTATTTTAATTAAATCCTGTTCACATCTGTGATACTGGCCTGGGAGTATGCCCAACCAGTCTACATGTGTTTTGTGGATCTGGAGAAGGCGTATGACCGGGTGCCCCGGGAGATACTGTGGGAGGTGCTGCGGGAGTACGGGGTGAGGGGGTCCCTTCTCAGGGCCATCCAATCTCTGTACGACCAAAGCGAGAGCTGTGTCCGGGTTCTCGGCAGTAAGTCGGACTCATTTCAGGTGAGAGTTGGCCTCCGCCAGGGCTGCGCTTTGTCACCAATCCTGTTTGTAGTATTTATGGACAGGATATCGAGGCGTAGTCGGGGTGGAGAGGGGTTGCAGTTCGGTGGGCTGGGGACCTCATCGCTGCTTTTTGCAGATGATGTGGTCCTGATGGCATCATCGGCCTGTGACCTTCAGCACTCACTGGATCGGTTCGCAGCCGAGTGTGAAGCGGCTGGGATGAGGATCAGCACCTCTAAATCTGAGGCCATGGTTCTCAGCAGGAAACCGATGGAGGGCCTTCTCCAGGTAGGGAATGAGTCCTTACCCCAAGTGAAGGAGTTCAAGTACCTTGGGGTCTTGTTCGCGAGTGAGGGGACAATGGAGCGGGAGATTGGTCGGAGAATCGGCACAGCAGGTGCGGTATTACATTTAATTTATCGCACCGTTGTGACGAAAAGAGAGCTGAGCCAGAAGGCAAAGCTCTCAATCTACCGGTCAGTTTCTGTTCCTACCCTCACCTATGGTCATGAAGGCTGGGTCATGACCGAAAGAACAAGATCCAGGGTACAAGCGGCCGAAATGGGTTTCCTCAGGAGGGTAGCTGGCGTCTCCCTTAGAGATAGGGTGAGAAGCTCAGTTATCCGTGAGGAGCTCGGAGTAGAGCCGCTGCTCCTTTGCGTCGAAAGGAGCCAGTTGAGGTGGTTCGGGCATCTGGTAAGGATGCCCCCTGGGCGCCTCCCTAGGGAGGTGTTCCAGGCACGTCCAGCTGGGAGGAGGCCTCGGGGGAGACCCAGGACTAGGTGGAGGGATTATATCTCTAACCTGGCCCGGGAAAGGGAAGTTTGGGGTCCCCTGCTGGAGCTGCTACCCCCGCGACCCGACCCCGGATAAGCGGATGAAGATGGATGGATGGATGGACATCTGTGATACTGCAAAACTTTCACCTTATGTGACAGTCCACATCTAGGCCATTAAGGCTTTTATATTGGAACAGAGTAAAGGCTAATGACCTGAGGCATAACTGGTTTTCAGAAATGTTCTTAGATACAAAATCTCCGCATACAGAATTTCAGCTGTCACTGACAGTTTCTTGGCTCAGTATAATAGAACACTCCCTTCTTTTGTCCTGGTGCTTGTCCACCTACTTATGTGAATGTTGGAAGAGGTTCGACCAGTGTGACAGTAAGTTATGACAAACAACTGAATATAGATTTGTAGTTAAGTGGTAAAAGAAGAAATGCAGAAAAGAAATAATTGCATATTGAACAAAACAATAATGTTTGCATGGACACTGTTGTGAATAATGTTACATTCCACATTCCATTCTGTTAGAAGTCTAAGGAAAGTCGTAGTCATCCGTTTTAGTTGTATCCTAAACTGTAACACTGTTTTCCTTGTGTGTCTCATTAAACCTTTAGAACATTGTGAACTGAACCCTGCTTCGTGTCGCTTTGTTCTCCGAGCGCTCGCCACTGCTTTCTCACAGGTATCAAGCCAGTAGATGATAGGATTCAAACCACAAAACAATCCTGATTGGTTTGTTTCTCAACAGACACATTGAAAGAAAAGTATCTTAGTTGTATTTCCTCATATTTTTCTTAAATGTCAATTCATAGCATCAATATAATCCAGTATGAAATCACCATGGTGAATGTCTACATGTATTTTTCTTCCAACATCAAAGTCAGTAGAAAATACGGAATTGTTTTTTGGGCATTTTATTTGATAATGAGAGATAATGGAGCCAGATAAGGCATAACATATGTACTGCTGACTGAAAAGGAATTAAACTCCTAAACAGACAATCCACTGCCTTTTTTAAAAGCTTTCTTGAGATAAATTAATTCACTGCTTTTTAAGACTATTCAAGACCTGCAGAGATTTGAATATCCTTTCTAAACTGGCAATGGAGCAGGTTAAAGCTGAACATTCATGTTAGGTTGAACTTTAAGATCAGGTTAGGCTTCATTAACCATAATGAAGAGTTTATTATCAAGTGTATTAAAATAATAGGTTTCTGTTCAGTTTTACTTTGATCTTTTAAAGTGAGCTTCCATTATCTCGCAGCATAATAATTATACAGTGAGCGTTTATCCTTGTGGAGGTGGGCGTGGTTTGCAATCAGCTGCAGGGTAGAGAGGTGTGGGGATAGCTCATTAGAGCAGTACCAGGTGAGGTTATTGACACAACTGGTGCTTGTTGTTCTAATTACACTCCCCTTTCATATGCAGTAGTGTGCTGGACCTCCAGATGATTGTCATACACCAAAGACAGAAGGAAGCTTGTGCTGCAAGATATTGTTTTTCTGCCGTTAGCATGTAGCTACATGTGATAATGTTAACACCCCAGTAGCTTAAAAAAAACAAAAAAAAACACTCCAGTCCTGCCTGGCTGGAGCAGATGACCAATCGTAGAAGGCCGGCTTGGAGTTGCGTAACACTTAGCCGAGAGTAGAAGGAACTGTTGAAATCGGAGCGTTCAGAACAGGGTTAAAATCTGAACGTTTTAGCTCACGGGGGATTTCTCTGAAATACGTTTACCTCATTATTTTGGCCATGTTTAAAATGTAACATTATAACATTGTACATATGACAGAAAATACAGAAAAGCATAATTTGTCCACTTTAACATCACTTATTTGGTTTTTGTATCTACAATTCAGGTGTAATGTGCTAGCTTGTTTGGGCCCATTTCCCAAACATGACATTTTTATATCAACCATTTTAGACAAAGGTGCCCACCAAACGTGTTACAAATGAACAATTTCCTGTTAGCAGCAGCTGATGCCACCATGGGCAGGTGGAGCTGTAGTTTCAGGTTCTTAGCATTACCATGGTTCTGTGCAGCCCAAATCAACTGAATGAAATAGTTTTAGTAATAAGTATGTTATGTTGCACGGAATAATTGAATCCAATTGCAGAGAGGAGGCAGGCAGGCAGGAGAAAGTGGAGTTGAGGATTCATTAGACTAAAACACAAAAATGAACCAAGGGAGTCCTGAGAACTGCAGCAAGCAAAAAACTAATTCCAGAATGAAGAAAAAGGAATCCAAAAATAAAGGAAAATACAAAAATAGGAAAATATAAGGAGCACAGAAACTGACATGGAGAAACACGACAGGAACCAACACAAACACACACAATGATCTGACACAGGACAAGGGGAACACAAAGACATACATGAAGTAAAACCAGACAAGACAAGACAGAAAACCAGACTCTCAAAATAAAATAGGAAACAGAACATAAAACAAGACCGAAAATCACACAATCACAAGGAGACAAGACATGACAGAAAACCAGGCTACCAAAATATGACCAAACCATAACAGGAACCCCCCCCCCCCCTAGAAACAAGCCAGGGAGGGCGGAAGGGGCCCGGAGGAGGGACGCCCCAAATAGTCAAAATAAATCAACCCCGGAGGGGCGAGGAAAGGCACAAGAGTCACTCGGGGCAAGGGAAATTGAGGACAGCGAGACCCAGGGAACTGGGGACAGAGGGGCCTGGGCACCAAGGTGCTGCGGCCAGCTAGTCCTGGGGTCCAGGGCTGCGGACAGCAGCGAAGGCGGAACCCCTTGGGCGGCCGAACAGGCCATCGAGAACCTTCAGGAGGTCGAGCAGGACGGCGAAGATCCTCAGGCGGCCGAACAGGTGGGCAAAGGTAGAGCCCATCAGGCGGCCAAGCAGGACGTCAAGGACTCTCAGGTGGCCGTCGACGAAGGTAGAGCCCCTCAGGCAGAGCCCCTCAGGCGGCCAAGCAGGACGTCGAGGGCAGGGCCCCTCTAGAGGCCATCTGCGGCGGCGAAGGTGAATCCCTTCTGAAGGCCGGCGGCAAAGGCGAATCCCTTCTGAAGGCCGGCGGCGAAGGCGAATCCCTTCTGAAGGCCAGCGGCGAAGGCAAATCCCTTCTGAAGGCCAGCGGCGAAGGTGAATCCCCTCTGAAGGCCGTCCGCGAAGGCGAAACCCCTCTGGAGGCTGTCGCGAAGGCGAAACCCCTCTGGAGGCCATCTGCGAAGGCGGAAACCCTCTGAAGGCTGAGCAGGTCTGCGGCGAAGGCGAAACCCCTCAGGAGGACAGGCAGACCGAGCAGGAGAAGGGGCATGTGGGCTGAAGACAGGCGACGGGTCAGCTGGGCTGAAGACAGGCGGCGGATCAGCTGGGCTGGAGTCCGTCAAACAGGCAACGGGAACAGAGGTCGACAGGGGTGCCGACAGGGCACGAGGGGCAGGAGTGGGTCTGACCGAAAACAAAGGCAAGGTCTCTGGGGGACAGGACAAGGGCAAAGTCACTGGGGCGGTCTCAAGTGTGGTCTCAGGGACAGTCTCAGGGGCGCCGGTGACCTGCAAAGTTACAGGGGAGGTCTCTGGGGTGCCAGAGACCGGCAAAGCCTCAGGGGTAGTCTCTGGGGCAGTCTCTAGAGACTCTAGACGGCTGGACGTCAGCTGAGACTCTGGGCAGCTGCACGTCAGCTGCGGTTCTGGGCGGCTGCACGTCAGCTGGAACTCTGGAAGGCTGCACGTCAGCGGAGGTTCTGGAAGGCTGCACTTCAGCTGGAACTCTGGAAAGCTGCACGTCAGCTCAGGAACACTGGTCAGCTCTGGGAAGGGCGGGGAAAAAGGAGGAAAAACATCAGGCAATCACAAGAGCGGGAAAACACAAGACATGAAGTAAAACCAGACAAGACAGGACAGAAAACCAGACTATCAAAATAAAAGCGGGAAACACAACATAAAAACAAGACCGGAAATCATACAATCACAAGGAGACATGACAGAAAACCAGGCTACCAAAGTATGACAGGACAAAAACACCAAAACCATAACAAAGTATGGCATGTTTTACAGCTATTAAAATAAAAAAAATATGTTCATTACGGAGGGTTACTGTGTCACCATCATAAACCAATTTATCTTTGTATTACCTGCAGGAAATAGGCAGAATCTAAAAGTTTATCAGAACAGCAGACGGGAGGAAAGAGCAGTTGGCGCTGCGCGGTCTCAGGTAAGGTCTTACAGTGTCTCATTGATTAGATAACCTTTGTTTGAAAGGTGGCAATACTACACATTAACAATATTGTTCAATAGGTACACTGTAAAACATTACAGACCCATTTAGTTATGTCCACTTATTTCATATTTTTTAACTGAACAAGCTTATACAAGTTGTGGATTTTGAACTCAACTTTATGAGTTTTTGAAAGTTAAACTTGCATTTATTTATTGGGTCGACTACTTAAATTTTTTGTCAGATATGTATGTGTTGATTGAACTTGGGTATGTAAATTAAGTTATCAGTTGAAAAAAAAGCGGTTGTGTGTGTTGCAACAAAAAAGTGTGTATATGTGTATATATACACACAGTTCAACACTGTGTGTGTATATATATATATATATATATATATATATATATACACACAGTGTATATATATATATACACACAGTGCTTGAAGTGGGAAAAAAAGGTGCCAGTACTCTCTTGCATTGCCGGTGCCGGTACTCTCTTGCATTGGCAAATCATTATAACATTCACACAGTGAAAAACAAAACTTGGAGATATTGCTACAACAATTTATTATTTCTTAACAACATAAATGTATGTATTTATTGAAACAAGTCGTGTGTGTGTGTGTGTGCGTGTGTGTGTGTGTGTGTGTGTGTGTGTGTGTGTGTGTGTGTGTGTGTGTGTGTGTGAGAAGGGGCCTGAGGAGAAATAGAGAGAGGAAGCAGACCTGTAGATGCGACTGGAGCAGAGTTGGTGGAATAAGTTTACTTCACCAATTTAGCATTAAGCTTTGTATCAGTAGAAACCCAGTAGTATTTTCGAATGACCGTGCTTCCCTCCCTCATGTCCCCCTGAGACAAGAGATATCTGTATTGTGGGTCTGGAAAAAAGCCTTTGATGACGCAAAAATTGTCGTTTTCCGCAAAGCCGGTCTAAGGAAAGCCTTTCCACTCCCTATTCAGCCCCATTGTACCTACTTTGGTTGCAGTTTCACCAGAGTTCCACTGGGGGTGATCACGGTCCAGTGCAAAATGAATGGGACTCTATGGAGCTAGATGGCTAAATTTTTCTCTCTCTTTCGCCTGATTGTCGTTGAGAAATCTCAGATTTGATTGTAGTTTTTGCAAGTTCAACATGGATTATAGGTCAAAAGTTGAATGAACGAGTACTTATGTCCTTTCAATTTCTTACAGGTTGATTCGTTGTTGCCCATAACACGCTAGCATTCTGCTAATGAATGCTGATTGGTCAGTGAAGGACTGATTACGATCGGAGATTGACGGCATCCGAAGCAGAACCAGAATGTCAGAGTGAATATTTCGGCATAGTCTTTAGCATTAGCAAACCTCTTTCTAGCATGTGTATTAACAGGGAGAGTCTAACCTGTCAGCTGTGTTGTATTAACAGAGAGAGTCTAACCTATCAGCTGTGTTGTATTAACAGGGAGAGTCTAACCTGTCAGCTGTGTTGTATTAACAGGGAGAGTCTAACCTATCAGCTGTGTTGTATTAACAGGGAGAGTCTAACCTGTCAGCTGTGTTGTATTAACAGAGAGTCTAACCTGTCAGCTGTGTTGTATTAACAGAGAGAGTCTAACCTATCAGCTGTGTTGTATTAACAGGGAGAGTCTAACCTGTCAGCTGTGTTGTATTAACAGGGAGAGTCTAACCTATCAGCTGTGTTGTATTAACAGGGAGAGTCTAACCTGTCAGCTGTGTTGTATTAACAGAGAGAGTCTTAACCTGTCAGCCGTGTTGTATTAACAGAGAGAGTCTAACCTGTCAGCTGGGTTGTATTAACAGAGAGAGTCTAACCTGTCAGCTGGGTTGTATTAACAGGGAGAGTCTAACCTGTCAGCCGTGTAGTATTAACAGGGAGAGTCTAACCTGTCAGCCGTGTTGTATTAACAGAGAGAGTCTAACCTGTCAGCCGTGTAGTATTAACAGGGAGAGTCTAACCTGTCAGCCGTGTTGTATTAACAGAGAGAGTCTAACCTGTCAGCCGTGTTGTATTAACAGGGAGAGTCTTAACCTGTCAGCTGTGTTGTATTAACAGAGAGAGTCTAACCTGTCAGCTGTGTTGTATTAACAGGGAGAGTCTAACCTGTCAGCCGTGTTGTATTAACAGAGAGAGTCTAACCTGTCAGCCGTGTTGTATTAACAGAGAGAGTCTAACCTGTCAGCCGTGTTGTATTAACAGAGAGAGTCTAACCTGTCAGCTGTGTTGTATTAACAGGGAGAGTCTAACCTGTCAGCTGTGTTGTATTAACAGAGAGAGTCTAACCTGTCAGCTGTGTTGTCGATGCCTCTAGAGAAAAAAGGAAGCGACTCGGAGCTTGCTGTAAAGCAGCATCACTGGCCGTATATGTGTATGACGTCATTGACAATATTAAAAGGCTTTTTAGAACAAAAAAGCCACTTTAAAAAAATCTAACACCCAGCAGAGTGTTTTTTCTTAGCCTCCCCTTTCGAATGCAACATTCAAATTACTAGACAAAAAATTATATCCTGAGAAAAGGATTTTGAGGGGTTTAGCTCCATAGAGTCCCATTCATTCTGCACTGGCCTGTGAGCGCCCCCTATATGGAACTCTGGTGGAACTGCAACCAGTTCAGAACGAGAGAGAGTAACGAGAGAGTGGAACTTCTTCCCTTATTAGAAATTCTTTGTTATCCGTCATTGGAGGCATTTTTGCCCAGAGGCAATGGACTACAGCCAGTAGTAGGAGCTACTTTGTTACTTTTGCATGTTTTCAACCCGCCCATAGGGGGTTGGACTGTCGTGCAGAAGTTCAAGGCGAGCTAGGTGGAAAGCTAACGCTAGCCGGCCACCTGTTCCATCAATCCTGCTTGCAAGTGTCCGCTCATTACACACAACAAAACAACAACAAACTGGACTACATCCAACTTCAACGAAACTCCAAACGCGATGTCATATATATATATATATATATATATATATATATATATATATATATATATATATATATATATATGTATATATATGTGTGTGTTATTATATATGTATGTTATTAAGTGAACAAGGTGTACCCGGTCCACCAAATTGACTGTCTTAATTCTGCACATATTTCTGTTGCTGTAGTCCTATTTACTATTTCATTATTTCATCCATGCGTGGCGCAGCAGATCCGTGCACACTTTCACCTGCTGTGGAGACGCTGGCCTCACTAACCTCTCCTCCTCTGAGTCGGGTCTACCTCGCGCTGGACTCAGTTTCACTGAGCCTACTAACACTTAAACAGAAAATAAATAAATGGCATTACATCAGTGAGTACATACTGCTTATTGTGCGTAATTTGGACTGACACTGAGATGCATATTGTTCTGTAACTGGTGTGGCGCTGCCACTATTCTCTTGATTTCCACTTCGACATTAGACATTTTTTTGAGTGAAAGAGAAGTTACATTTAGCGTTAATCGTCTGGGTAACAAGCTAACCATCGCAAAGTGTTGTGCTAATGCTGGGGACAGGAAAATTGTATCTTTATAGTTGTATCCATATGATGTGACAGACTTAGGTTAATATTTCTCCAGGTCTGAGGTCTAGAGGGATGTGTTAAGTAGACCCCATAAAGTTATCCTGCAACTGATTTTGATACTGTACTGTCTGGATGGAGCTACAGGACATGTTTTGAATTGATAAGATTTAACAATACAGTGTTAGGGACAGATCAGATGGCCAGAGACTTGAGACTTGACTTGGACTCGAGCTGAAAGACTTGAGACTTGACCTGGACTTCCAAAAAATGACTTGTGAACATCTCTGACCGAGGTCGGCGTATAGCGATGTGTACGCATATCCAAAAACCTGTTGATATCCAAGTCTTTGAAAATGTTTAAAAGTAGCTGTGTTTCTCCTTCTTATCGGGTCTGCAACCTTGCAAACTGTTGGCTGTTTGGTTTGTGTACAGAAACCATAGCAACGCACAGAGCTGACTAGCGGTAAAAACCCCGGATTGAGAAGCATATTCTGAATGCGCTGTATAGGCTACATGTCCAAAGAATGCTTCTAAAACCTGAATAATACCGGAAAATCCCATATGTCTATCGGAAAATGCTATATTCGGAAAAAGGCCTCATTCGGATCCAACCAGAATATGCTGTTTACATGACCCAGATCAAATTCGGAATATTGTCTGTTGTATATTTGGAATAATACCTGTTATTTTGGAGCACTGCAGGCAGCCTCTGTGCTGGGGGTTTTGTGCAATAACAGCAAGAACGCATCGTCTCAAACTGTTAACAGTGTTTTGTGTGCTTATGAACTTGCGAGTTCATTCTTCCAAGAACAGCCAGCAAGAACGATCCCCCCAAGATCCCCAAGATCCCAGACAGACCATTAACAGTGGCAGCACTGTTTTTAGCTTGACGTGTAGATTGAATTTGATGTCTCATTTGCCATCTAACTATAAGCAGAAGTGGAGAAAATAGTCAAAAACTGGGTGAAATAGTTGGCCTACTTTAATGACTAAAGATGCATTTGTATTGACACTGGAAACACATGAATTGAGCCTAATATCACTAAAATTTAGCTGAAAAAGATGAAGTTCTCACACAATATACCTACAATGTGCTATATGATGGAAAGCCAATTAATTCTACAAAGAAGTATGTAAGTGTACAAATGTATTATGAAGCCAAGTGGCCAGTTGGCTCTCCTCACTGACGTGTAAATGAGTAATTAAGGTTGGACTGTTTCACACTAACTGCTGGTCAACTCCCCCCCCACGACAGTTCAATCCCATGTCAGATCTAAACCAAGGCCAGAAGCCATTTGGACTTGGTTTGAATTTGTGGCTTTTTCCAAAATGTGTAGTGCATGGCAGAATTTTGCTCCTCCGCGGGGGAAGTAATTTTTGGCAGGGGGTGCTGGCGGGGGGGGTTGCAGACCACTCGACCTCTGTCTCTCCCCTCCCCTCCATGAAGTACAGCTGAGCTGACGGTGCGTACTGCACAGCGTACTCAGAACAATGAACAGCGAAGTATGCAGTGTTAGGCAAGTTACTTTTAAAAAGTAATTAGTTACAGTTACTAGGTACTTCTTCCAAAACTAAATTAGTTATTCAGTTACAAATTATGAAAGTAACTAGTTACTATTGCGTTACTTTCAAGTACATTTTTAAATGCTCAAATGTGACCCCACCTCCACCCCTCTTTAACGGAACTTAAAATACATGTGCATGTTCAATTATTTATGATAAATCTGAATTCATAATGAAATGGACACTTAATACAATACATTATTAACAGAAACAATGTACACAAATCTAAACTATTTTAATGTTGCTGTGGGACAAAGTGAGACTAGCCTCCAATAGAGCGAGGGAGAAGTGAGAGAGGGACGGCGATTAGCTTTGGAGCGAGTACCGACTCTAGAATCATATAGTGAGAGAAACAAAGTGTCTCCCCTGTTCTTTCTGACCACGGTGGAAAATCTGTAGCAGGAAAAGTTAACCCTCTCCTTGATTTCATAACGCCATACCTGTCTCTCTCGTTGACTGACTCGCTTGTGTTGTTCTTGTGTGTCTGACTATGCGTGCTTTCGAACACCCACCCAACTCTACCTCTGGCTCATAATGACATTTTACTCAACCTCAGCCAATCGTCAGCATTTATGCGTCGTGCACTGCCCACTAACCAAGGAAGAACAGTAAAAAAAGTCTTTGCCTCTTGGCTCAGACTCAGAGGTCTAGTTGGTCTGATGGAAAAAACAGCTTCAAATATAGTAACGCACCACATGTTTTGGCAGTAACAGTAACGGCGTTATGAAGGTGGAAAGAGTAATCAATTAGATTACTCGTTAACGAAAAAAAGTAACGCCGTTAGTAACGCCGTTATTCCCATCACTGGAAGTATGTGACAAATTCTAAAAAGATTTGCGCTCTGGAGTTCGGCTGATAAACTCTGCCATGAGACCCTGAATATCAGATCATCCAAAATGTCGTTGTGGACGTGAAGCAGTGCGGTATGTGAAAGTCTACTCTGAGTGATAGTGCTACGGAGCCAGGTTTTCAGGCGGCCAAGAGCTGAGAAAGACCTTTCGGAGCCAGCAGTAGACACTGGTAAACAGAGGCACAAGTGGATCAGATGTTCCACCTCGGTGAAAAGCCCTCTTGTTACTAAAATTATCCCTCTCTTCATCCCACACCCCAAACATGACATACAAAATGTCGTGGAACAGAAACAACAACCAGAGATATTCATAAGCTATCATTTTATTGTCATCACAGTTTGCTAACAGGGGGTGCTGCAGCACCTCCAGCACCCCTACTGCCCCTGTCTGCCTGTACTCTGTTGTCAACGCCAACAGGCAAAATTGGTCTGTGAAAGATTAGGTTTAAATTGTTTTATTCATCATTACGATGCTCATGAAAGAGTGGTTTGTTGTCAACCAGTGGCATGAATTTACAGTTGACATAGCTTTCAACCAGGCCTCAAAGACATTCCCCATCCTCACAGACCATTAAAAGAGGCACCAAAGTTTTCAGCCCAAAGAGTAGATTGTATTTGATATATCATTTGTCATCGAACTATAAGTAGAAGAAGAAAGAAGCGGCCAGAAAATGGTTAAAAATAGTTCTGAGGTATGAATGAGTTATGAGATATGAATGGACAAAACCAGTCTGCAAATGACAGCAGTATTAAGATCCTCTGGCCAACTTTGTCAACTTAAGATGCAGTGGACATATAGCACTGAGGACACATGAATGAAGACTAATATCGCTCAAATTTAGCTGCAAAGGACAAAGTTCTCACGCAATATGGGGTTGAACCCACAACCCTAATGTAAGAGTGTCATGACCAGGCTACAGTATGTTCACAATATCAAACCACCAATTTTTTAAATCGTGGCGTGATCAAAACCTTCCTTTAACTTTAACCAGTTCTACTAACACTGACACTGCAATCAAACACTGTAAAGAACAATACCAAGTGTAGGGTAGTGCTTGCAGGTGTTCAAAAATGTATACAAAAGTTAAGAATTAATCTGTGAACAAAAGTAGGAACTTGAGAGAAACGTCTTGACATTCCCAACAAACATACATGCAAATCATGAACTGTAATCTGGTGTATAACTTTCTGGTATCACTTGTAATTTAGCATCAGGAGTATAGTGCAAATGAAGGCCATTTCTGAAAGCCAATTTATTCTACAAAGAAGCCTGTAAGTGTACAAAAGTGTTATGAAGCCAGCCAAGTGGCCAGTTAGCTCTCCTCTCCTGCTTAATGACCTTAATGGCTAACGACCAAACCATAGATGTGAAAGAGTAAGTCATGGTCTTCTTTCATGATGCTTCGATCTCTGTCTTTGTGTGATAGAAACTGAGTCAACGTTTGTTCTGAATATGACCAGACTGTTAAACTATCCAAGCCTTTATTTGATGAAAACATTTCTTACAATCATTATAATGAACAATGAAACGTGACCCATGAACTAAACATATTTTAACCAATGACATAATAATACAAATGTCCTCCTCTCTCTCTAAAATTATAGTGGAGTATAGTTTTCATCTTCTTTTCCTTCATTTTCCCTTCCCCCTTTTCTCTCTTTCCTAGTCCTGAAACATAGAAGACAACTAGTTCAGAATTACCTTTTAAAGACTGCATTTCATGGACCACTTTATCTAATGGAACAATGTATACTGCATCATTCTTACCAAGTCTGGTGAAGCCAGTGGTGGGGGCAAATCTGAAATAAATCACTGCAAATAAAACCAAGGAACGAGACAAATTCAAATTTGTCTTCTTCCTCTTACATTCCATCACACTTTTACTCAGTCTGGGAATCCTCAGCACTAATGTTGGCTCTCTTATCGTGAGTAAACCTTGTTACTCTGAGGATAAAATGCACAATTCACTTCATTGTAACTTCATTGAAAATACATTTATGCATTTTTTTAAAGTACACCCCCACACACCCCCTCCCAGGTGTGCAAGGCCTACAAATGCTAATGCATGAGTAGGCGGGACTGTCAGACAGACATAAAAGGTGAGGCAATCAGAGCTCCACACATCCAAGATCTACTGCCTACCTACCTACTTAACTCACCCCAGATTCCCTCTAGAGACTCCTAAGAAGCTCGTCAGAGATCATCATACTACATCATTCTAGAAAGAAGAGAGAATCCTGCTGTCTTACCTCAAGGAGAAAAAAAAGCTATTTTAATTGCTACTGCTAAAGAGCTTGCTAACACTGCATCAGCTCCTTTGGTTTGGTAAACCTACTTATTTTTAGAATTTAGAGTTCCAGTCTTCCAGAGGAGCTATTCAGATCTTCACTGAAGATCTTTCCTGAAAAATGGCTCCCAGTGTGTAAGTTAAGATGAGTTTTGAAGCTCACAATGTAGTGAACTACAACATGTAATGTGCAGTATATACATATATATTCATAGCTTTAAGTTAAGTGAAATATGTCTTTTTTATCTTTCCAGTAAACCCAGGCACTACCTGCTGTGTCCTGTGTGCATGAGGACCCAGGAATCCCTGTCAATCCATCTGCGCAGGGTTTGCATGAAAGACGGCACACCTGAAGTCATTGAGGCAGAGGTGTTGAAGGCAAAAAAAGAGGCTCATGACCTTTTGGTGTCTGGCTGTGTGTTTCAATACACACTGATTCAACAAATTATGGGTGATGCAAATCCACTCAGTAGGATTGTTGAGGAGCTGCACCGCCGCCATCTGGCAGTGATTGGTGTCCCTCTCCCACTGCCTAATGCCAACGTTGTGTTGACCCCTTCTACCAGCACAACCGCACAGCCATCCAGGAGTAGTTCTGAGTCTGAAAATGAGGGGACCAGTCATGCAACCTGTAATCTAACCTCGGATCATGCCAGAAGGTGTAGCAATGTGCAGATGGTTGTCAGGCAGCTTTTGATGAACTGTTGAAAACGCACCCAGTCACGTTGGATGGAAAGGTCCCAAGTAGGAAGGTGCGGGACAAGTTGGCACCTAATCATCAGCGGCAGCTTTCCGAACGCTGGCTGAAGGTGCAGATGAAACTGCGTGTGAAGCATATTCTCTGTGATTTTTTTTTTTACATATTTAATCACCTTTGTCAAGTAAGAATGCTAATTGTGTCAGTTATAGTTCATTTACAAAATCTTTTCTCCTTGACAGCATACTTCTGCAGACGTGCGCCGAGTGAGAATCGGGTCATTGCCTGCATCGCAAAGCAGGGATGGAAGAGCAACATCCCCGACGCCCTCAGGATCCAAGGACATGATCGTGGACCCCAAAACGATTAAGAAACTCAGGTCCCAGAAGTGGAGGGGGCTTCATATCACTAAAACTGAAGGGAATAACAAGGGTGTCTTTGCCACCCGTACATTTCAGCCTGGCTAGGTGATCTGTGATTACCATGGATGGGTGATCACTGCCAAAGAGGCTAGGCAGATCCATAAGAACACCAGTAAGGAGGAGCCTGGATTGTTCTTTTATAAGGACAGGACGTGCATCGATGCACATTCAGCTGCCTGTGACTGCCACACTGAGCAGGAGACTTTTGGCAGGTACAACAACCACTCCAGGACTGAAGCCAACCTAAGGCCCAGGTTGTTTACTGTCAACACTGACGGGGAGGAAAAGGATGTGATTCTTTTCCTCGCAACCAAGGACATCCAGGTGTATGACGAGCTGCTGTTCAACTATGGATTGTTCTCAGTGGTGTAGTCTAATGTATTGTAGTGGGTATACTGTACTGTATACATATTGGCCAGAATCTGCCTTTGGGGGGTGCCGTATCATAGTGGGGCGTCTGGGTGTCCTCCCCAGGGAAGTTTTGAGCTACAAAGATCAGATACACTTTTATGCACCAATTTACAGTGGAAATACCTTTTATTTAGCCTATGTGAAGAAGAAAAACACAGATGACAATTCATAGTATTTAAAAAATATAATGAAGTATGTTGTTGCGTGTCATTGGGCATTTTTAAGTGGGTATGTGGAAATCCTGGAGCTTTCTTAGTGGGTATACTGCGTATACCTGCGTATCACGTAGACTACACCACTGATTGTTTTCCAGTTCAACCACTTTTCCTTAACCCCTGGGGTAAACGTCATGAGAAGAATTCAAAAATAATTAGGAAAAGACAACCGCAGGGCAAGGAGAATCTGACAGCGCTCACTCTGCTGCGTAATCCTGTGAAGGTGGATGTTGTTGACATGGGTCTGCCGGTGAAACAACACTGTTCCAAAGGTGGACTACAGAAAGCGCATCTGGAAACTTCGCCCCGTGCATCCTGTTTTTTCATGCTGGCTCTCAGATTATTACTTTATCACCATTTTCCCCCATCATGTTTTGCACCATTATGTCTATTCATGTAATTTTGTTATTATAAAGCACTGGGATGTAGGCTGTTCCCTGTGTAGGTGTTCTGCAAATAAAGTTTATTATTGGTTTCTCACGCTCACTCTCCTGTCCACTCATATTTTTCCTCATCCGAATCACGATTATTGTATGAAAATAATTGTATAATGTATGCAAGATAAGCAAAATGCGTTAGGACCATGAATCTATTGTACATTTTATGTTATAACAGTTATGTTGTTGAGGGTGGGTGAAAGAAATACATTATAAATGAGGACAATGTTCTCTAAATTGTAAAGATGTGTCTGCTGCTGCTCCGCTGAGCACATTTACGCACGAGGACCAGTGTTGCCAGATCTCGCGAGACAAATAAGCAACCAGGCCTGTGAAAACAAGCCCAAAACAAGCGACTTTTTCTACGGAGCCCCCCTATGTTCCGGGAAGAGAAAAATAAATAAACTGTGTGCACGGTTTTACAATCCGTGTGGACGCATTTTAAACTGTGGGTACAGATTGTCAATTTACATCCATGTGGACAGATTGGTAAACTGTATGCAGTTTTGCAAAACTGTACACACTGTAGTTTATTTATTTTTCTCCCCCCTGTGCTTCAGGACAATGACCACAAGAGGGAGTTAAACCACTTTTTAACATTAGAAAACTGATGGGATATCAAATATACACTGATGTACCAAGTACATTATATACACAGTAAACCTCTGATAATTAAAATTTGCACACACAAATAAATATCATCCTGAATTCACAAATTCTTTATTATTGCAGGGACTGCAGAAGATCCCGTTTTTAAATAACTATAACCCAGAAACAGGAGAAATTATAGATAATCTTAGTGTGCAGCAATAAAGTGGCTCCTGCTCTGATAAACAAATGAGTGAGTTACAAAAGACTCAAATAAACTAAACTGG
This sequence comes from Sander vitreus, assembly GCF_031162955.1. NCBI lineage: Eukaryota > Metazoa > Chordata > Actinopteri > Perciformes > Percidae > Sander > Sander vitreus. The sequence continues at coordinate 19,873,482 of NC_135873.1, read as the reverse complement.
TTTAAAAACCATTCCAGTCAAAACCATTTGAACAGGTGAGGATGAGGCTTGGTCTAAAACAATTTTCTTAAGACTCATAACACTTTAGCCTCATATATATGAAGAATAACACCACCATTATCTTTCAAGTTCCTTCAGGTACCAATGTGCAAATTAAACATATTTAACAATATAACAATTTGTCTGAACTGAACCTATGAAATATCTGAAAATATCTTAAATATCCTGAAACATTCAACATGTTTTAGTTCTACATCCAGACATTCTTGATGGCCTACATTCAAACAAAAACAAATAAAATCATATAAATAATAAAAACAAACATAACAAAAACTTGTGTGAAATGAGAATGTAACTATCCTCTTGTTTAGTTGAGGAGAGTGTGGTGACCCAAAGAGGGCCAATCAAAGTAAAATGTCAAAGTGGCATATGAGCTTAAGACGCCACAGGACAGGTACAGAGTAGGCAGTTTCACTCTCTGTAGAACATGGCCTTGTACTGGTGTCTTTGGGCAATTCTTCAGGTGTATTTTCATACCTCCACTGCTGTTTCCTTCATGTGTATAGAGGCCAGAGCTTGTGCCGCAGAAAGAAAAGGTAAGATTTTCTAATGAGGGATACGGTCAAATTATACTTCAGCTATAACACTAGAAGATGGAGCCCTAGGATTCCCTAAATCCCATTAAATATTACAGTACTTTGAGGATTATCATCATTCATCAAAAACAACTTTCCTTCTTAGCATCATATCCTGGCTCTAATAAAAAAGATACAGTAACAGTGCTTACCTTAATTAAAATCCATCTTCACTGTCTTCATCTGCATCCGTCTCCCTGCTCTCTGATGCTCCACTCACAGAGTACATGCAACTATTGAAGCGCTGGAACATCTCTTGGCTTGGGGCAAAGTCCTTGCAGCATATGCCTTGTCTTCTCAGTCCGTATTTTATGTGGAGTATACTGCTGACAGTTTCTTGTCCCATTCTATTCCTTAGTTTGGACTTGACCAGGCTCATCTGTGAGAACACTCGTTCTACGTCAGCATTGCTCAAAGGCATCACAAGCAATGACAGAGAAAAAAGGGCAAGTTTTTTGAAACTGCTGTCTTTGTAATCAAGCACTTCAATCCAAAAGGCCTGTGCCTGGCTGTCCTCCTTGTTTGTCCATGGGAGATATGCAACAGCCTGATACTGTGTTTCAAGAGCTGCAAGATCACCAGAGTAGAGCTTCAGCATTGAGACTGAACTAAGCTGTGGTTTTGTTTGTGACAGGATGACAGTCCGACTGAACACAGTCATAGATTTCCATATCTGGATGTTAGCTGGGAGTCTCTGTTGCACTTGTCTGCCTGCTTCCACCAAGAAGTCACGGCACCTGCTCTTTATATTTCTCTCAGCCATGCTCTCCATTCTTGCCTCATCCAATGCCATCATGAAGGTGACCCCATAATTGACTGCACCCCCAGGTAACAAAACACTGGGGTCTGTTATGTCGATTGCAAGCAGTTGTTCATCTGATGTGCGGATCATTCCAGGTCTCACCACTCTGGAGATGAGGGAGCGAAAGAAAAGAAGCAGACACTCCAACATTTTGAATGGATTGCCCCTGTCCTGCTGGAACTGTTCCTGTTGAACCTGTTGAATTCTTGTAGAAAAGGCATTAAAAACCGCAGGTACAGTTTGTTAACAGTATCACTGTACATCTGGTGCAGGATTTCAGCATCATAACATCTCTGGTGGTCTTTGGTTAGCTGAAAGTGAAGCTTCAGTTCATCCCACTGATTGAGTATGCGCAAACAGCAATCATGGATGGAAAGCCACCGTGTACCTGACATCTGTACAAGCATCAAAGGGATTTCACCAGCTTTGATGAGGCTGTAGATCTTTGCATACTCACGGCGGCGAAGAGCACTGTGGGAAAACCAGTTGTGAGAATGAGAGACCAAATATTCAAGGTTGCGTGGGAGGGTCTCCACTGCCTTGCTTACACACAGCTGTATGGAATGGCACACGCACTTGAAAAGCTGGAGATTTGGGTTTTTCTGGAGAAGGTGAGTGTACACTGAATTCCTCTTCCGTACCATGACACTGCAGCCATCTGTACCTAATCCAATGCACTTTTTGATGTCCAGTCCAATACTCTGTAGAAAACGGGTCAGGGTGGAGGCAATAGCCTCTGCTGTTTCACCCTCCAAGTTTAAGTTTGGATTCAATGATCCATTCACAGTTCTGTAAACAAATGCTGTAAACACTGTAATAGTAAAAGTTCTCGCATTAACCGGATTATTAAACCACTCAACCTTTGCCATAAAGTACATTATCATTATTATTAGATGTGTTGCATAAAATGTACGCACGGTGAGTACAGGGTTACGGCTGGCACTCTGCGCACCTTCATATTCGGAATATTAATGGTCAGATGGTGATGCGTCGCTTTAAAGCCGCAAGGACTTGTGGGACGGCATTATCTCCTTCCCTTTCATAAATGATTGTCCAGTGCATCCTATGCTAAAGGAGATGATAAAGGAAGCATTGAAGCACCTTATCACTTAGACAATTCGAACGGCTCTTATCATGGCAGTCACTGAACTACTTCCAGGTCATTTCACTCCGTTAGGAACCTTCCTAAGAAAAATTGATTTCAACCGTAGCCCTTTGGAAGAGAGGGCTCCCACTAGGGCTGGACGATTAATCGAAAATGTATCAACATCGAAATTCTGAAGCTGTCATCGACGTATTTTTCCCATGACGATAATTTAGATAATTTATTTCTGTTGATAGGCCTACTTTCTCCTTAAAAACATTCTACCGCCTGTGCAGGGTCCGAAATAACGGGCCAGCGGGCAGCAGCGGTGGCCAGAGCGGGCAGCAGCGGTGTACTACATCCAACTTCAGCGAAACTCCCAACACGAGTTCAGAGACTGCTGTGTTTGTGTTGTTGTGGAAACAACAGTGTAGCGGACCATCCAGCCTGTTTCTCTGTCGCCGGGTAAGAGTGGAGATGGGCTGTGTTATCACAGACTTGTGCAGAAATGAGCTGCTCATTAACCGCTGATCACTGGACGTCAGTGAGGAATCAACATTATTTAGGAGTTACTAGTAAGGATAGGGAGTTTTAATTTTTTAGTTAGGTACTTGGAGGAATTGTGCAATAATGACAGATTCACACATTTTTCTTTTCTTTACAGTAAATAAATAATTACAAATCTTAAAATCAAGTTCATAAAGTAACTTTCTTTGCATTCATTTGATTCCCAATCAAGATCCACTGGTAAAAATTGCTTTCAATTGTTAATTTGTACTTAAAAACAGTTCTGAAATGCAAAATGATAGAATTTTAATCGTGATAAAATATGTGATTAATCACGATTAACTATAGAACTTCAGCAATTAATCGCGATTAAAAAAAATCTATCGTTTGACAGCCCTACTAAAAATGCATTTTGCTGGTTCAAAGTTAGGACTTACAAGTTAATTAGCAGTTAAGAAATATATTGTATAGTCTATATTTTTATCATACAAAAGATGTTTTTGTGATTCATCTGTCGTCGAATCACAATTTTTTTTATTATCGTTCAAGGTAAAATGTGCAATTAATGGTGATTTAGATTTTAGGTCATATAGTGCAGCCCTAGCTCTGACCTTTCTTGGCTGTGATTTCTCTCCAACCAGAAGCCTGCCCTATCCTGCCAAGAAACCTGCTATCAAAGACAGACTCTGACCTTAATGTGGGTCCCAGACCCAGGAAACATTTCAGGGTGCTCCCAAATATATTTAAAAACTCTGCACAAAAATACAAGAAAAAGAAAAAGGACCATTACCAAGATGACCTCTGACTCTAAGGGCCCTATATTGCACCGCGCAATTGACTTTGTACAACGACGCATGTATCATTCCTATTTTGCACCCGACGCACAGCGGACTTTTCCCTCAACAGACTCACGTTGGTAAATTAGGGAATGAACTTGCGCTCCCGGAGACAGAAGAGCTGCATCGTCTATAGTGAGGTAACCTCGGTCTAATGTTAGACTACATTGCAAAATATCACCATGCATTCATAACCTCGTGATTCAGTGAGAGTGAGCCAAGAACATCGGAAAGTATGTTTTTTGTGACATTTACATTTTGACAAAAAGAAAAATCAATAGCAAACGTAGGTCTCCTTGGCTGTAAACTGCTCCTGGCGTGCGCCCATGGATGTATTAAGAGCGTGCGCCTAGCAAATCTGCCATTATAATAGCAATCCGCCATGGAACAAGTGCGCCTGCTTTTAAAGGGAATGTGAGATAACACTCTGATTAGTTTATTGCACGTTACGCCCAAACCACACCTATAGAGTATAGAGATCCGCCCACAAAGCTACTTGTGTTTGGCGTTTGATACTTACGTTTCAGATTGTTAAAATAGGGCCCTAAGTGTCTATCCCATTGACAACATGACAATTTATTATTATAATTATACAATTATATTAGTCGTAAATACCTTAAAAGACTGCTAAAGAAGCCTGCCATATCCTGCCAAGACACCTGGTGTCCAGGACAGACTCTTTAACTTTGATGTAGGAAACATATCAGGGTGAACCCACCTCCCGGACAAGACAGCTGCCCAGGGGGAATGGAGTCAGCATTGACCTAATAGTACAACATGATCAGGTTTGTACACCTACTGAAAACTTTAGACTGCCAGGGGACTTCCTTTGAAACACTAAGCTCCTCTCTCCTCTCTCTTTTCATCTGTGTGCATTCATGTCCTAGTAATGCTTAGCTCCGGGGAGCTTATTCCCCAGAGTCCTCATGTTTTCCCGCCTCACACCTTTTGGGGTGGCACCTAAATCGTGGTTGCAGCTGCTGCCGTGGTCCAGCTCAACGTCCTGCTACACCCTGAACTGCTATTACTATTATTTCAAGTCATAGTTCTATTATATTTATTGGTACAATAATTGCTACTGTTCCTCATACCAACTGCTATAATTATTATGAATCATATCATAATCATATCATATCTATCAGTGTCTCTTTGTCCCAACCGACAGCAGCAGATGGCCCCCTACCAAGAGCCTGGGTCTGTCTGAGCTTTCTGCCTTAAAAAGGAAGTTTTTCCTCGCCAATGTTGCACCAAATGCTTGCTCTTGGGGAGGGGAATTGTTGGGTCTTTGTAAATTATAGAGTGTGGTCTAGGCTATAGATACAACTGAATTGAATAGAAAACTTGAATTTTTAACTTGGCTGATGTATTGAATTCCGCATTCAGTAATTAGTTTGAGTCTAAGCTGTTTCAGAAAGTGATTCCATTGACGTTGCTGTCAATTATTATTACCAAGACTAACAAAAAGTATATTTAGTTTCTCTTGACCATGGTTAGTAGAAAACGTAATGAGAAAGTTCGATGGGAAAAATTCAAAGAAAAGATGCAGCAAGAGCTTTTTGTTTGCAGTGCAACTGCCAGCAGCAGTAATGTTATAGTCCTTGACGACCAAAGCAGCACTGCATCACTTAGTCAGAGTGTAGAGGACCAAGTGGAAGCTGAGTCTGAGCATCCACAGCCTAGTCATGATGAGGGACAGACAGCAGAGTTCATTTCACATCAGCAAGAGGTACTGGTAAGTGCCAGGAGCAGGACACATTACAATAGGCTGCGTTTATCCCTATCTTAGCGAATTGCATAGTCAGCTAATAACATGGGTGTGCATCATGATTATGAAAATTATTGTGCCATTTAGTGCTGTCAAACTTAACGTGTTTAATAATTTCTGTTAGGTTAATTTGAAACATTAAACGCGTTAGAAATTAATCACGGGTTGACCACGATTTCAATTGGTTGTATATGAGAGGTTGTAGTGAGCTCACTTTTGCTGCTAGGATGAAGACTATGGTATTGAATTAAACAGGAAAACATCAGGCATGCATTGGTACCACTCTAAACATGCTACCAAACAGGGAAGGGGACTAAATAATTCACCAAATTTAACCAAAAGTTTAACCAAAAAATCCTAGCTTGCACTTTCTGTCTTCCATCAGAGTGCAGTATTTTTTGTTCAGGTACAGCAAGTAGCCTACTTTATCTCTGAAAGTGTTGTCAGTAATACTCTGTACTGATTTATAATTAAAAGTTTGTGTAGCCAGTGACATTTTATTATTTGTATTTTATTTCAATGCAGATGTAATGGCATTGTAAATGTTTTGTTTTTATTTGAAGGCTGAGGCTTCATTAATAAACACAACCCCAAATATCATCATTGGTTTTGAGATGTTACTTGCTGTGAATACCTTGTCTGATAGGCTACAGTATTGTGGCATAGTATCAGGACATCCTGGCTAGTGTCTGTCGGGCACGGATACGGGCGAATGGCCGGATGATGGGCCTGTTTGGGAGAAAGTCCAGGGCTGTTTTTTAGCCCCAGTCCGTCCCTGTGTATAAGTGCCAGTGACCTCCCTGTCTGCAGCGTCTTCACACCGCTTGTCCTAAACCTGTTACTGAACTTTAAGACACTGCACTGGCTTAGTTTCTTTCCCTTTTTTCAGCCACAACAATTAATGGACTGTAGTTATATGGCGCTTTTCTAGTCTTAACAACTACTCAAAGTGCTTTTACACAGTACAGGAACCATTCACCATTCACACACATTCATACACTGTGGCCGAGGCTGCCGTACAAGGTGCCACCTGCTCATCAGATAAACATTCACACAGGCACAGCATCAGGTGCAATTCGGTGTTCAGTGTCTTGCCCAAGGAAAGTAGAGTCGAAACGTAGAATATCCACACTTTAACCTGTGCCTCCACTTCCTGTCCTGCTGCCGACTCTCTCCCTCCTCCGGTTATCACTCCTGAAGCCCTGCTTGTCACTGCCACTGCCCAGGTCTCTGGCGCCGCCAATTCCGACTCCCCAGCTGCTGTCTCCACTCTACCAGCTGCTGCTCCGGCAGCTGTCCTGAGGATCCCTGGTTCCAGCTCGGTGCTAAATCCAAATCCCACCGGTCAACTCTGTTCCACTTCATAACCAGAAATGGCCCAGGATATCCACCTGGGGAATCGGTAGGATGTCCTTAGCTTGGATGAGTTTCTGATTCTCCACCGCCATCTCATCGATCACATCTGTGCGTTCCCCTCGTTCCCCGTGCCACCTCACTAGCTGAACTTTGCTCCCCTGCCGTTTCCCCGCTGTTCCTGTGGTAGGGTGATCTGTGCGCCCTTAATCAAAAACAGTTCTGAGGCCTAAGCTGTCATTGAGTCAGTGTCCAAATGGCAAGAATGGATGGACACAGGTTTTTACCAGACCTCAAAGAGATATCTCATCATCACAGACCACTAAAAGTGGCAGCACTGTCTTTAGCCTGAAGTGTCGATTGCATTTCATATCCCATTTGACATCTAACTCTAGGTAGAATAAGAAAGAAATAGCCAAAAACTGGTCAAAAATAGTCCTGAGGCCTAAGCGGTCCAATGTGAAGAACATACAATGGACACAGGTTACAACCAGCCCTCAAAGACATTCCTGATAATCACAGACCATTATGAGTATTTCCACTGTGTTCAACTTTAGATTGTGTAATGATAGGCGACTGCAGGCCACCGTAGTCACAGTCGTGACGTTCACCTAGTGAATGACTGAAAACGTGTACGCTCGTCAATAAAGAAGCAGGTTAAACTCATGTCGGACTAATGGGTTCTTTCTTAATTATTAACATTCATAACAGATTGCATCTCATTTGACATCTAACTATGAGTAAATATTTCTGAGGCCTAAGCGGTCTTTGGATCAGTGTCCAGTGGCAATATCTCTCAGTTGACACACACTAAGTAATTAATACGGTAATATTATTTCTTTTTAAGGAGTAATAAGTAAAAAGTAGCATATTATGCTTCCAACTTGCTAAACTTTGAAGCCAAACAGCTAAGCAGGAGCAGAACGATCCATAAACATATGGCTGGAAGGACAATCAGACAGACAGGCAGGCAGGCAGACAGACAGATACACACACACACACACACACACACACACACACACACACACACACACACACACACAGACAGACAGGGTCCTGATCAGACAGAGCACTCTTTAGCTTTTGCTTATAATTGTTTTAAATGAGAGTTGACATTGCTGAGCTCCTCGCGTGTTGCAAAACTTGCTCTGGCAGCTCACTTTTCGTGGTTTGTAAATACAGAACATTCAGATTTAATTCCATTTCATATGCAGACAGAGGGGCAGTAAAGGGGCAGTCAAGAGAGACAGAGCTGGTAAACAGCTGTTCTTGTAGCTGCTAGTTTTGAATGATCATTGTGAATGCTGAATAATAAATGTAGGAATAAATAACTTTTTTTTGTGATGACAGTTTAGCTAGTGTTGTGTGACTTTTTCCTCTTGTTCTCACTCGCAGGAACAGCATTGGTAGACTCTGCATGACAGCCAATGTTTTTGGATGAAAATAATTTAGAATTTAAATGAACAAATATTCTAATTATACAGTGTTGTACAGAAACCTCCTCACAGCTCAAACAAGAGTCTGGCTGAATCCAGAAGTCGGAGTGAGCCCTCGCAGATTTCAGTCGTACGTACTGTGACATGTTCACCGTCATCCCGTCTGGTCTGCGAGGGCGCAAAACTGTTAGGGGCGGATCACACCAAGAAATGCTGCTAGAAACACAACGCCAGCAAAATCATTGTTTTCCTATAGTATGCCGACAGGGCCTTTTTCCAAGTGAACCACAGCCCATTAGCGTAAGTCAGACCTGGAATTTCACAGTTTAGGGGCAAGCCCACTGGTGGCCAAATGCCAGGGCAGCAAAACCATCAAATAAAACAATGACTTTAGGTCCAAAAAAAAAAGATTGTTTGCAGAAACGTAATGAATTAGCGTATAGATGCTATAAATAGCCACAGGTGTGCTGCGCCTGATGACAGCAGTTCTGGCACGGTTGAAGAACCTCATTGATGTGACACAGATGTGAAAACTGCACTTTCTTTCAGTAGTTTCTAACGTTCGCCATATAAAAAAAGATTTACGGCAGGTGACCACCCCCCAGTTGACGGACAACCAGGCAGATATGTAATATATTTATAAACTGCCGACAGGTAGTCACACTGTGGCGCCGCTCAACTAGGCAAGTTTGCTGAAGGGTGTCAACGAGCCTCAGATCACCTGCCAGTGCTTGGCTCCTGCCACAGACTCGTTGATGCGCTGACTACTAATCGACGCCTCAGTGGCAATCGTCAGACACTTGCCGCGGAGGCATCGATGCCACTCGGAGGATCTCGCTGCGGCTCCTTTCTTTGCTTGCATTGACAGATCTAATAAGTGTTGGAGCGAGCACACTTAACAATATGCAAATTAAGTTTAAGGACGTTTCTACGTCCATATAGTGAACTGTATGGAAATGAGAGTGTGTGCGCACCCACAATAATCCACAATAATTACTATTTATAAAAATAGAACCAAGTGTTCTGTGCGGCATTATAGATCTGAGGAAAAGAATGCATATGCATATGCATATTTTTTGTTTTTTTGTGAACAAGACACTTAACAGTTTTAGCAATCGCCACATTTTGGTCCTACACGTCCTGCGTCACAGCCACACCCCAGACCGCCTCGATCATTATGCCGGCAATTGCAACCCAGATGGCGCTGTCACTCACCAGCTGAAGAGGCTGAGTCCGTCCGGAGAGTATATCGTAGCTTGCCAGCCCTTGGCAACGAGCAATAAGGTCATCCTCCACCCTTCCTCTGTGATTTTACCAGGACCTATAACCCCACGCTCACTGCTGTATATAGTCTCTGGAGCGATATTGGAGTACTGGTAAACAGGAGGTAACTCCGCTCAAAGATTGTCTATTAAACACCAGCGTTAGGTAGTCACTACGTTAGTTTCTGGCATCTCGCGGGGAACTTGACTATTCTGTTTGTTTGGGGTTTGATGGAATCTCGAAGAGAACTGTTTTTGATTTTGTAAGGAAAATGACTCATTTATTGACATGTGAATTGTGGGGTTTGTTTGAGCACGGGGTTGTGTAATACACTGTATTGAACTGCAATTACTTGTGTGTGGGGTTTACCTGTGTCTGCTGAATCCTTTGGAGTTATTCTGGTTGTTAGTAGGGGCTATGTGGAAATGCATGGTCCTTTGTATATTTGACCTCTTCACTAAAAATATAAATGTGTCAATGTTTCCCTCTGACTGGCACCTTGGCAAGGTTAAACCGTTACATAAAAAGTGGCACCCAGTCTAAAAAAGGACTTATACTAACAAACCACCAATTGACAGGAAAGAGGCAGAGGAGAAAATGACGAAATCAGCTGGAAACCCATTAGAGGGTGATAAGTGGGCTATGCAAATACTCATAGAACTGGAGTTACATGCAGGTAACTTCTATTTTTCTAAACCAGAATCAGCTTTAATTGCCAAGCAAGGGGTAATTCAAACAATTCAACACATTAAATACACACACACACACACACAGGACCTATACATGCACTAATGGAGAGCTGTCAGAGTGAGGGGGCTGCACATGGATGAGAGAGTAGAACCCTGAGTAGCAGTGCCCAGCTCCAGTCCGCACGCCGTACTTTGGTCATTACGGGGACTTGAAACAGCGACCCTCTAGTTCCCAACTCCCTACGGACTGAGCTACTACCAGTAATTTGACCTCGGCAGAAATAGACATACAGCAAGGACAACAAAGCTGAACGTAAACATAAACATTTTACAATATACAGATATAAGTTATGTATATAAAAAGTGTATGTATACATATACACATACATATACATAAACATACACATACGTACATAAACACATGTAAACAAACAGCTCTATGAGGTTAGCGGTGGCAGTAGGTCAGTCTGTAGGGAGTTGGGTGGGGCTGGTCCAAATCCCCATATGGACCAAAGTATGGTGGTGGACTGGTAGCTGGAGAGGTGCCAGTTCACCTCCTGGGCACTGCCAAGGTGCTGTTGAGCAAGGCACCGAACCCCCAACTGCTCGGGGTGCCTGTCCATCGACAGCTGCAGCCCCCTCACTCTGACATCTCTCCATTAGTGCATGTATAGGTACTGAGCATGTGTGTATGATAACAACAGAGTGAAAACATTGTAATTTCCCTTACAGGATTTATAAAGTATCAATTATTATTATTATTATTATTATTATTATTATTATTATTATAAACAGTAAGATAACAGGGCCATGCAAAAGTGCAAGGGGTGATGGAATAAATAAGGATTATTAATACAACAGGGTGCTTATATACCTGAGGTAGTTGGGTTAAACAGAAGGGATACATGTCTAAATTATGTGTAACACTGTAAAATCTATACTTTACCAAAAGGTGTATGGTTTGTGTTCCAGGGATATTGCACAGGGTTTGATCCTGACACTATGGACTGGTGTTCAGTGTTCATCATAGTGATCATACTGCTTGTTTTGGTGAACAATATTCTGGCGCCTACCAGAGGAGAGAAGCTCAAACAGCTTGTGTGCAGGGTGTGATTGCTCTGCGATGGAGGGCAGGATGGCACCAATGATTCTCTCTGCAGTCCTGTCTGTTGCAGTCTGTTCTTGTCCTGTTTGGTTGCTGATCCAAACCACAAAAGCATAAAATCAAATATTGGAAAAACATTTCAGTCATTTTTTGCTTTTTGGTTTCATTTTGAAAAACAAATAAATGAATGATACAAGGATTCACCACAAGAATATTTGTATGTATTCATATATATTGTGTATATCATTTAAAAGATGTTTTGCAATTTGAATTATAAATACATCTGGACATAGTTAGCATTTAAAAGACATTTTTAGTGACAATTGCTGTCTCACCAAATTATTATTTTTTTTTTTCCGCCTTTATTTGATAGGACAGCTGGGTGAGAAAGGGGAGAGAGAGGGGGAAGACATGCAGGAAATCGTCACAGGTCTGATTCTAACCCTGTACCTCTGCGTCGTGGCATAAACCTCTCAGTATATGTGCACCTGCCACGACTTCCCAAAGTTTTTGCATTTGAGGCTGTCAGGGAGTCTTAAGTGTCATCAAGGTATTTCACACCTTGTGTATATCACCCCTTACTAGTGAAGGCCTTGTCTTTCACAAATAATTGCTGATTTCTTTTAATCTACTGTAAAGTAGGTGCCATATCTCTATCCACCCTCCGTTGGGGACGTGGCTGGGCCTAAACATATCAGTAGGGTTCTAGATACCTATTATCCAAAATGGGAACATATGCAACAACCAGATCATACGTTAAGTTCCAGTGGTTTGTTTCTTCTCCTGTTAAATGTGGTACCTCTATATTGTGGCTCTCCTGCAATGCAGATATGTTCACCTGCCACATCAGTCTGTATCGACGACGTTTAATTTAGGGGATTGCTCAGGTGCCGCCAGAGGTTCTGCTGGATGTCCCTCAATTTAGGCAGGATGTCCGTCCTCTCCCTCTGTCTCTGTGTTGGCGTTCTAACCTCCGGTGGATTTATGAGGACTATGGTTAACTGCTCCTCAGATCTCTGCAGGGTAAATCCAGACAGCTAGCTAGACTATCTGTCCAGTCTGAGGTTTCTGTTGCACGACTAAAACTACTTTTGAACGTACACGTTCCACCAAAACAAGTTCCTTCCGAGCCTATTATTCAGAGACACCGCAGCTTTTCTCCGGTGCTTAGCACCGCCCAAGACGATTGTGATTGGTTTAAAGAAATGCCAATCAACAAGAGCACGTTTTTCTCCCATCCCCTAATGTTGTCCGGACTAGCCAGACCCTCCTCCGCAGCGCTGTGGAGGAAGGTCTTGCTGGGTACGCGAGACTAGCTTTGTATTGACATCAGTGTCAACCTGTGAAAACAAAATCATTTATTTCTAGTGTTTGGCTACAGCTACACTAGGTTTTTTTAAGCGGAATTTGAGAACAAAGAAAGATCTCGATCCACTCAAGAGTTTTAGCTCCAGTAACAGAACTAATCTCCGTCCATATTAATGTTTCTGACAACGCAAATCAGATGACATGCACGTTCAAAAACGTTTGTTGTTGTTGTTTATGCTTAATATCCTTTTTTTCTTTTTTTTTCTTTTACATTTCCTTTTCTTTACATTTTAATTGTTTTGAGTCCAGTTGGGGGATGGGCTAAAAGAGTCAATAGCATTTCCATTCAGTGTTGTTTTCCCATCCATCCAGAGATGGACTTTATGATGAAAAATATTAAGTTTAACAGGAAGCAGATTGTCTGATGTTACTCTGAGGATGAAAAGGGATGTATAAGTTAGAAAATACTTTGGAGCAAGAACTATAACGGTGAAAAGTAATAGCTGGGAGTTATTAGCTTGGAACGACGATGAGGTAGAACTGTTACTGAAAGGTATATAACCGAAAACGTATTAGTGTAGATGTTGCCTTTGTCTGTTAAGGAGGACAAAAGACGCCCCGGCGAGTCCAAGGGATGTTTGACAACACTCTATCGATATCTAAGCGATATTCCAAAATTTAATTTTAGACATTTATGTTCTATTTTGTTGATATATTACGCAACTTTTGTGAACCCAAGACTTGTAAATTCATTTCAAGCACCAAAACAATTGAGTGTATGTTTGTTTTCACAAGATATTTAAGACATTTCAAACAGTGAAACATCAACTTTTCAGCTTTAGGGCCAAATTATCTCTTTACACATTGCTCAGGCCTCACTTTAGAGAAAGCTCTGTTTGTTCTGAACATTTTGATATGAAACACATGGGGATCAGGTTGTGTACACGTCCTTTACAAGGTGAATTTAATTTGTTACTGTACAAAGCTTAACTAATGTTTCTAATGGACTAATGGTGTCTCAAACCATGAAGAGAATTTGTTACAGCATTCATCAATACAAATATGTATAGCATAACAATTACTGCATGTAAAGGTTTATGTTTCTGAGCGTGGTGGTTAAGCTTCAAACCAGTTGTCCTTTGTGTCAATGTTAGAGCAGAATGGTGACGGATTGACAGCTCAGTCTGTTCCTGTGACCGAGAGACATTTTTCCATTCAGCCATGCAGCTTCCACTGCCAATGCAATGCAGTACAACACACACATACACACACACACACACACACACACACACATACACACACACACACACACACACACACACACACACACACACACACACACACACACACACACACACACACACACCAGCTATAACTTCATAAGGGGCTTGGTTCTGACAGCAGGCTGTGATTGGCTGGTGTGGTTTAAGAAATATGAATGAATTCTGACAGGTCTGCGATGACGTGACTGTGATATAGAGATATCAGGATGATTGCCTCAATATGTCCAGATCAATCAAACTGACACATGTTCACACTCATGTAACCTCTCCTTGTAATTCTGGCTCATAACATTTTAATTTTTGAATTTTTTCTTCTTTTTTTAAAGTTTGATTTAAAAAAACATAACATTTTGAACATTTTATCCAACATCTAAAAAAAAACATCTAATCACAACAATACGTTAGCAGACCAGAAGGAGATAGCAGACCAGGCTAGGATATCTCAGCCTGGGAGGGGGTAGTCTCGCTTTGCCAGACCCTCCTTCAAAGCGCGCTGAAGGAGGGTCTGGCTTCTCCAAATAGCATTAGGGGATGGGAGGAAAATGTGCTCTGGTTAATTAGCATTTCTTTAAACCAATCACAATCATGATGGTCGGTGCTAAACTCTGCACAGAGCCGCTGCAAAATAGTTGTTCGAGAGAAAACCTCAGATTGGACAGATAGTCCAGCTAGCTGTCTGGATTTACCCTGCAGAGATATGAGGAGCAGTTAACCATAGTCCTCACAAATCCACCAGAGGTTAGAACGCCAACACAAAGAAAGCAAGGAAACAGAAATTATATGCATCCGGCGGAATTTCCTGCTGCACGGGAGCAATCCTGGAAGTTGAACGTCAAGGATATAGACTAGTTAACGGACGACATCACAGCAGCACCACATTACTCACTTTCCCTGCAGACATGCATGGCAGAGCCACATGAAGCAAGATTTTCAAGTGAAATAAAAATTGTTACCCATAGAAACGTGCTAAAGTTCTTTCTGGTAGCGGACATGTCCTGACATTCTCTGAGGTTACAGGTGACTGTTAGCAGGGGACATCATGCTTGAGCATACGGAAATAAACATCATTGATTCGGGCACTGCTTAAGTCTCCAAACACCTACAGTCATGTGAAAAAATTAGGACAGCCATGCTAAAGTTGACTAAAAAGAGGAATAAAAAAAATCGTCTTTTGGAAATTGATCTTAATTTAATTAAAAAAATGAGGAAAAAATCCAATCTTTAAGGACACCAATTTTCTTTGTGAATGAATAATGTATCGTAAATAAATAAATGTTCTTGTTTAAAGTCAGTGCACCCCCATGTTAAATTCCCATAGAGGCAGGTAGATTATTATTTTTAAAGGCCAGTTATTTCATGGATCCAGGATACTATGATCCTGATAAAGTTCCCTTGGCCTTTGGAATTAAAATAGCCCCCCATCATCACCTACCCTTCACCATACCTAGAGATTGGCATGGGGTACTTTCCATAAAATCATCTCTCAATGCAAATCAAACCAGCTTTTAGACTAACTGAAATAAAACCATGCCAGTATCTAGGTATGGTGAAGGGTATGTGATGATGTGGGGCTATTTTAATTAACAAGTAAATTTCCCATCCTGGGTTGGTACATGCATTCACTTACGGTGATAAGGTACTTATTTATACACATAAACCCAGCAGTGAACTCTTGTTTCTCCCTTGGGGCCACAGCAGTCCTCACTAATGCTTGGGTGTTTACCCAGCTGTGATATACTTTGACAGGTGAACTGAGTCATTCCTGCTCAGTGCTAAAATTACCTCTCTGCCTTTCAGCCTCGTGCATACACACTAATAACCCTGCACACTCAGAGACATGGAAATCCTGAGATGACTATAACTCGATCTGTCTAGCTGTCTATCTGTCTCTGAGTAACAAGGTTTGCAACATTTGCATCTCAGTTC
The DNA here is from genome assembly GCF_031162955.1 of Sander vitreus. Taxonomy (NCBI): domain Eukaryota; kingdom Metazoa; phylum Chordata; class Actinopteri; order Perciformes; family Percidae; genus Sander; species Sander vitreus. The sequence goes on along the minus strand of NC_135873.1, from coordinate 19,857,490 downwards.
TTCCTCCACTCAAACCTTTCTTTAAATTACCACAGACAGCCCTTTTTTGCCTGCTAGCCCACCGATTGAATTGGGTGGAGGTTCTGCTCCTGACCTCGGAGCAGGTTGGAGCATTTCAACATACAAGCGTTTAAGAGCTCAAGGGCACCTGAGCAGTGCCCAGGAGGTGAACTGGCACCTCTACAGTTAACACCCCATACTTGGTCTGTACAGGGACTTGAACTGGCAACCCTCCGATTCCCAAGCCAAGTCGCTACAGACTGAGCTACTGCTGCCCCAATGAAGATAGTAGAGGATGGAAGTAAGATGGTAGAAGCATGCTGCATGCTTATTTATTTAAATAAATGTGGTATTGAATGAAAAAACATTTTTTTCGATAGTCGATACTATGGAGGCATTTGGAGACTGCCTACAAGTGTGGAAGTTCAGTACCCAGCCCTAGCATCCCTCAGTTAAAGAGATATTTTGCTGCTTTAAATCCAGCTCTGTGTCATGGCACACTGTCTGGGTAGTGTGTGCAGATGAACGGTGTGTGTCTTTCCTCTGTGGCCACAGTGCACGGAGCTCCCAGCTGAGCAGAGCAGCAGAGGTCTGCCGAGATCCGCTGGATGACAGGAAATGGGTCACAGAGATACGCTGAGATCTTGGATGGATGGAGGCCAAACACCATTAATCTAAACACACTGTCCACACCGCCATGGCACAGAGCTGGATTACAATCTGCAAAGTATCACTTTAAACAAAGCATTTTAGCATCTTTTGTGATCCTCCCTTGTGACAATGATGAGGTAAACAATAGAAATCGTCATTCACGTTATAAAGTAACCTACCAGGAATGTGCTTGCATATGTTTGATTGGCCAACATAGTGCCCTGCAGGATGACTCAGCATTTTGCTGGAGCCCTCTGTATTGGCACACCCACTGTGCCAATTAGAGGATGTATTTTTTCTCGCAGTAGACCTACTGTTGTCTGTCTGAACACATCCCTGGAAGGGAGATCGGGAAAGTATCGTACGCTGGTGAACAATGGGGGGTAAGCTAACAGGAAGCACTTTACTGTATATTCTCAAAGTCAGATGTGCAACTTTCAGAATAAAAAGTAAACTAACTTACAGCCTCTTTTTTTCTTAATGTTAAACAGTTATATTGTACATATTTGTTTCTGTATTTATTATTTTCCTAATAATATGTTTAATATATAATATGTATGCACCGTCCACCAAGGCAAATTCCTTGTGTTACTTGCTTGGCAAAAAATCCTTTTCTTTTATTCTAATGTTTGAAACAAACAAAAAGGGTTTTATTTTGGCTTTAAGAACTTACTTTCAACACAATTGACTGCTAAAGTTGTCTAATTCAGGGACACTGACCCATCGGTCTCTTAGAGGAGTTGGTTTTAACCAATCGGCTCTTAATTAATATTTAACTGGAATCAGTCAGCATCCGGACTGGCTCTCAAATTTCTGAGCCATATCCAATGTGATTATGTGTCTTTTCATAAAAAAGAATGTCCTATGCTCGATTTGGGCTGTAAGCAAGCCCCCTTTCCCATTTTTCTGTTCTACCTCTATTCTGGGGTCACCCAGAGCGGCAGTCAATGTCCCCGCCTCTAACCAGTTCAACCAATCATCTAGATTCAACCCACTTCATCTTTTTTATCCCAGCACCACACCCCCTCCCCAGCATCCCCTGTGACAAATTGGATGACTGAGGGTTACTTCTCCCTCTTGGTACCTCAACCTCCATAAGACTGCATCCCCCACAACGCCTTGCATTGTGATGATGGGCAAGTGTACATGGTATGATGGTTTGAAAGTCTCCCCAGCAAAAAAATAAAAAATAAACATTACCCCAACATGCATCGATCAGTGTTTAGGTAAAGTGTAGAAGAACATAGCATCACAAATTGATGTATGATGAAGCAGGGGGTTAACAACGCTGCGATGACATGCAATGTCAAGACACATTTTACTGCTAGAAATGTGTGAGATGTGTGGGGGAGGCAGGAATTTTGCTGCTGTCATTTGACACAGTGTATAAATGTATCCCCCCCCCCCCCTGTGCTCGTCCAAAAAGCACAAAATAAGGGGGATTTAACTATATTACATTATCCACATGTATTATCTATAGTCAACATATTGTGTTGACAACATGGGATTAATTCCTGTCATGCCAATGTTGCACTGAACTAAAAAACAAAACAAACACACACACACACACACACACACACACACACACACACACACACACACACACACACACACACACACTAAAGCGTAGAAGAGAGGAAAGAGATGTCATGCAAAATAAGAATCTTCCCTTGCCACCTCGGCTGTGTTCCAAAGCACAGTGAACTGAGATGATGTCAAAGACAGAGAGAAAGAGCGTGTGACAGAGGGAGAGAGAAAGTGCGTGTGCTGTTTGTGTATGAAAGAGTGAGAGACGTCATCTGCCTGACCGGACTACCGGACTACAAGCATACGAGCACCGGCCGGAGGAGGGACAGTGCCTCCACTGTGTAGCCGGACAGAGAGTCACTGTGCTCGGAAAGGAAACCATTGCCGTTACCAGTCGTCTCGCAGCAGCAGCGGGGCTGAATGCTGGAGGACACCGCGGAAAGTAACACAGGAGCAGTTGTTAGTGAGTGATTGACGGGGGGAACATGGCTTCTTCTCCGGTCACCCCAGCATCGCTCGAAGGAGGGACACCTTCACCCACCGGGAATGAGGAGCACGCTTCAACCCGACAGGTAGGCTAATACGCCTGTTCACGATAACGTTCCATTCCTACAAATGTGTAAAAGAAATAAAAAATAAACAACATACCGAACTTCATTTGAAAACATATCAACTTGACACTCACTCGTTCATCTGCAAGGGCACATGCATGCATGAACGTGATTTCATTTATAGTCTGAGTCAGCAGAAACTGCTCTTTAATTCGGCGTGCATTTCATACTTTAACCAGCATTTAATTTTAAGTAAAATCCATATTCTGAAACGTTATTTTAACTAACCACGCTCCACAAAATAAACAGTAATGGGTTTTATCAAGCTGTATGAAGCCGCTATAAAAGTTCAGTTTTTATGAAAATAAGTGCTACTTGGGGAATCCATTGCTCTCCGAATTTAACATAACCCCTAAAGGTAGGCCTATATGCGAGCGTCTACGTCATTCGATGTCGTTCAGCCTGCATATTTGCTGGTGTCCGAGTAAACATAAACCTGATCGATTTTGAAATGGAGTTTGGTGTGACGTACTGTCGCTGCTGACACGTGTCGTAACAGTGATAGCCTATAGTAAAGTGCTGGTGGGTAGTTTGTCCCATAAAGTGACAGCTCTAGTTAGGAAGGCGTTTCCCTGAATGTGACACTTGCATGGTCCCAATCACTGCTGGAAAGTCACGAAGCTGTCCTGCTAATCCTGTTACTGTTGTTTACCAGAGCCAGTGATGGCAGTGATGGTGCGTATGAAGATGATTTCTTCCCTTGCACTGCTGATATTAGGCTACCTATCTAGTATGCTATTTACAGTATGTTGCTCCTCATTGCTCCTTTAAAAAAAAGCATAGTCCTCCTGACTGAGCATATGAACCATAGATGAAATCTTTTCCTTTTCATCAGCCTGCAAATGGTGAATGAGTCATAGCCTACATAGGTGAGCCAACATGTGCTTCTGTCAGATAGTACGTAGGCTTTTAAACACTGAGTGTTCTGACACTCATATTCAGTCACTAGGGCTGGATGATTAATCGAAAATGTATCAACATTGAAATTCTGAAGCTGTCATCGACCTATTTTTTCCCATGATGATAACTTCAATAATTTATTTATAATTCATTTTATTTCTATTGATAGGTCTACTTTATCCTTAAAAATATTCTACACTTGCCAGTCGTCAAATGCGGGGCAGGGGGTGGGGTGTCGACACCTACACACACAAACAGTGGCGAACACACCAGACACCAGCCACTACCCTTCTGCTTAGCTAGCGTTTAACTCAGGCCGGCTGCACACTGGCTGCGTGGCGTGAGCGTGGTGTTTCTGTTGCGTGTCAGTTGCTCTCCACAAGCAGAAAAAAGAGGAGCTTAAAACGCAACTAGCTGGTTCAAAGTTAGGACTAACAAGTTAATTAGCTGTTAAGAAATATATTGTATAGCCTATTTACATTTTCATCATGCAAAAGACATATTTTAAAACTTTATACAAAAATTAAAAAAACGCAGTGTCTGTTGTCGAGTCACATTTTTTTTTCAATTAACGTTCATTTATCGTTATCGAGGTAACGTGCAATTAATGGTGATTGATTTTAGGTCATATAGTGCAGCCCTATTAGACACTCTGCAGCATGTTGTCTTTGTAGAGGACGCTGAATCTGTTTACAGCCTGGTCCACACCGAGGCCTTCACAACAGGTGTATAGTGGTATCAGTGTCAGCAGCCTGGCAGCTCTGATGTACTAACGTGTACACACGGCTGGAGTGACAGGAACGCAAAGTGAATGCCAGATGTACTGCTTAGACTGCTTGTTCTAAAACCTGCGTACATGGACATCAGAGAGTCTGAGAGAAATAGTTTGAGGCTGCGTTATGATGATTTTAATACTCAGACATCCTGTAGGCCTATAGTCATAACAATAGAGTGCATGTAGCATGTTCAGCAGAGCTGCAAAGATAAATCAGTTAGTTGTCAACTATTAAATGAATCGCCAACTATTTTGATAATCGATTAATTGGTTTGAAATATCTTTGAGTCATGAACAACAGCGAGAGGCAGAGCTGTGGACTGTCAGACCCTCAGTCATGTTGTGCCTGTTTTCCATTCAACAACAGTTGCAGTATTTCCCCTAAGCGCTCCAAGTTACCACTGCAAAGCACTGCACTGCGATGGACATGTGAATATGGGTTCTTTCTACTTGTCACAGGTTTACAGGGAGTGTTTACACACATTTTTTTATGTCAAAGAAGCAGCTACAATTTTGCTATAGACTAGGCATCAAAATGATATATATGCAAGGATAGGGGTTTTCAATAGGAAAATGAGCTTCATTCTTCTTTTCTTTGTGAGGCTGTTTGGCTGTCAAGGGAGGGGGGGGGCAGTTATATATGCATTTGTTTTCAAGATATTTGATAATACAATGGCTAAAACATGATATTTGCCAAGGAAAACAATGATCCCATAGAGCTTGTATCCTGTTTTATATGTCATTGTTGTCTTTTTAATAGGATTTTCACTCCTGTCACCTAAAAAAAAAGGCAAAAATTGTCTGATATTACTATTTCTAAGTTAGACGACATAACAGGTAGGGTAAGAATTAGGAGTAAACAGCATTACTAATCCTGAAACCTATTTTTGTTACTATGCTGGAGCAGAGTTGACAGATTTAAAGGAACACGCCGACTTATTGGGACTTTGTCTTATTCACCGTAACCCCCTGAGTTAGATAAGTCCATACATACCCTTCTCATCTCCGTGCGTATTGTAACTCTGTCCGACGGTTCCACTGGTAGCTTAGCCTAGCACGGATCCTGAAGGTAATTGGTTCCAACTAGCCTACTGCTCCCAATAAGTGACTAAATAACACCAACATGTTCCTATTTACATGTTGTGATTTGTATAGTCACAGCGTGGCCAAATAACAAGGTCACATGACACACAGCCATCTTCTAACCGTATATAAACTGGGAACTATATTCTCAGAAAGGCGAAGCACTGCTGATCTGCTCGGGGCTTCTCAGGTGCTGCAAAGCATATCACTCTTAAGCCTTCATACACATTCACATTATGACCTCACAAGCCGCTCAGGAAGCGTATGACTTCCTCTAGGCAATGCTGCCATGAAGAACAAATGAGCTTCTTCCCTTCGTTTCACCTCAGAAGTTCAGGCCTAAAACAGCTATAGCAGCCTTCAGCATATTCATCTGGAGGGATTAACATTGCAAACAGGAGTGTGATGATGGACAGGGCAGAACAGTTAGAGGGGGGTAAACGTGTAGTTTGCTCCTGTAGAGGAGGACATCTGCCACTCGATTTTTCTGTCTTAGCCAAGGTCAGATTGTGACTGGCAAGGCTGGCAATGTGATTCTAAAAGAGAGGCATGGATGTAAACAGAGGAAGATGGGACAAGAGAAATGCAGTGCTTTGGTAGTGATCAATTAAAGGATGTTAATGTGTTAGTTAAGGCTGCACGATATTTAGTTTCATGGTCTACATCGCATGGTGCACATGCGCGATAGTTATGTTAAATTTAAAACTTATTTTCTGCTTGATAGGAAAGTAAACTTTCACTGTTCTAATTTGACATGATTGTTACTGGCCGAGCCTTCCCCTTTAAGACAGGTGGTCATGTGAGCAGCGTGTGTATGTGATGTAATGTTAGTCCGACGGGGTTTATTGTTATGGGAAGTCAGGCTCTCCGTGTGTAGAAAAGTACCGTAAGCTGCCGCTGACACAGTGATGCACATGCTTTTCCACGGGAAGTGAAGCTACAGTAGTCAGTTTTTTATGTACGCTGCAAAGACGAAATGAATCACCTGATTAATGCAACGTAATCACGACATATCCCGGCCATTTTTCACCACAGAAAGCTGCTACCAGCCAGGCTAAAGCTAATATAGTTAGCCTAAAGAAACAAGGCGTCTGTCCCAACTAACGTTATGGTTCTGAGCCGTGACGCTGGAAACGTAAATCCAATCTATAACAGCAGTCTGTGTATGATATAACATTTCACTGTCATTTACACTGATTAAGTGTTCTTGGATACACAGTTTGTTGCTAGTGTGTGACATGCAGGCTCTGCATGCACAGCAAACCACCAATCACAATCAATGTTGATCAATTTATCTAACAAAGCAGGCCACGCTAGTCGACCACAACCTGAAATTTAGAGGCCAAATGGCGTGCGTCAAAACTATATGTAGTCTATGTACAAACCCCACATCTGCGGATCAGATGGCACGTGTCGCTGCTCATGGACGTGCCACTTCACGTCACCGTCCAGAAAACATGTAGCATCTCTTCTTCTCTGCTCCCGTGGCAGCTCGACTTCCTCTCTGTAGTGTGTGTGCCCCCTGGTGCTGTGACCCTAATTCATCAACTGAAGTAATGTCACACTGCGACTACTTTCTCATCAGTTCTCTGTAACACCTCTCCATTAAATCAAATGATCTTGTTGATAAAGGAATTTGTATTAAAACTTTGCAGCAAACAGTATTCAAACAATATCGTATAAAGTGAAGGAGGGTTGAGATTGTTGGGCTTAGAAGCACTAGCGGTGTCACAGTTGTGTTTAGGTGCTCAAGGGGTCATAGTTTTCGCCCAGCAGTCTCAACGTCCAGCATTCATCTCTGTCTCTGCCTCCACCTTGCAGGACATGACTAAGCATTTTCCCAGCTCTGTGATAGAATATGTGCAGTGCAGTACACATGAGTAAGGGCTTTACATAAAGAAACAAGAAGATTCAGCATGTAAGAAATATTCTAAATGTATTACAGTTTTAGTCATCGTATTATTCCTAAATGAGCTGTGATAACTTAATAAATACTGTAAACAAATGAGACCATATGCAGTGGTTCCCAACCTTTTTGGTCTGCGATCACAGAAGGCTTGTATCATGTGGACGCGCCAACAGTTTTGTTGTCATTACTTAGAATTCCTCATGGGGGCGACAGAAACTACGCACTATAGCTGTAATATAAAATGGGCGGGGCTTTACACGTCATACTCAGTGAACGGCTAACATCACATACAATAAATAATGTTTTGTAGCTACTTGAAGTTGTCATTGAGGGGAGAACATTTCTCTTTTTTTGATATAAAAAGTAAAGTTGGGCTTTGCTGTCGGCTTCACGACTCATTTAAAAAAAAAAGAGAGAGCGAAAAAAAGAGAGTGATTCACGCTCAGTGACATTTTACACCACTAGCTACCTACTAACTTGGTTGGTTGGCCTACCAATTTGGTCCAAACTGAAATATATCCACTTCTAGACCATACGTTGCTTTTGCATCATTTGCATCTGAGCCTAAACTGTGTTTGGTTTCTAGCCTTATCTGTAATGACTCAGTAATCAGAGCACTTGCTGTCTTTCTGCTGTGTGCCATGTATGACTGTGTGTGTGAGGGGGGGTTATTGGCTGTGTCATGCTGGTGTTTTTAGGAAGCTGTCGATCTGTCCAGTGAGACTGCACTCACAGACCTGACTCATACCGCTCTGAGTTATCTCTTTTATCTTTCCTCTCCTCGCATATTCTTTGTTGTTTTTCTGCTTTGATGTCTCACTCTCTGTTACTGTAGTCCATCGAATCCTTTCATTAGACAACATTATGTCTCTGTCTCTTTCTTTACTTTCCATCACTATATCCCCACTAATCCCATTACATGCTTGTCCTTGACACATCAGCTGATGACATACCAACCATGAGCTGTGATGGAGGCCTGAGGACAGCTGAATAAAGCAGGGAGGAACCATCAGACAGACAATATACAATTTCAATCCTTTATTCCGTTTCAGCTGAGAGACACTTATGGCATTTTTCCATCACATGGTACCTGCTTGACTCTGCTCGTCTTTTTTGGTTTTCCATTATGATAAAAAGTCCCTGGTACCTGCCAACAGGTACTTTTTTTATAGAATCACCTCCGTCGAGGTTCCAAGCGAGCTGAGGCGATACCAAAAGGTGACGTGAAAACATGCAGACTACTGATTGGTCAGAGAGAATCGTCACTAATCACTGCTTCATCATTGCTAGCGACAGACGTGGGTGTCCTGAACAAACCCGCCGTGTATTTGTGTTATTACATTATCTGGGTCACATAACAGAAGTGATATAAACAAAACATGTATCCTGGAATACCTTAATTCCTTTAATCTTTTTTAAAAAAGTAATAAAGAATTATTTTTTTCATTTGACTGAAAGAGTCAAGAGTAACAATTGCATTGTTAATCACAATTAATTGTTACAGCTCTAACACTGACACACTTCTGTGATACACCTATCTGTGCATTTATTTTTTTTCATTTTTAATTGATAGTATTAATCTGTCTTAATTCTTACTGTTGGTTAATGGTTAAACAGTTCATTATTAACATCTCTACTCCCCATCTTTTTGTGCCATCATCAGGTTATATTGGACTAGACCAGTATTTTATGCAGTGACAGCCTTCCTCAAAAACTAAGGGCTGGAAATGTTAAGTGTATTGTAAGTGTTAAGTGAGCTTGCATCACGTTTTCTGCCTCTGTCTGTCCTTTTGTGATGAAGAATGAAATCGCCTATGTGCCCTCATGTTCCTCTTCTGCGCGATGGTGCCGCTGTGTTTTAATGTGCTAGGTAATGTCATTTTCCCCGCCGTGCGCTACATTTAAATCAATGCGACATACCTTACAAAAAGCGTGTAGGTTGTCGATATGAGTAGGTAAGATGCATGTAAATTGTTGCGCCCAACACTGTTGAAATTTACAGCTATATTTCAATTTCTTTGCGGGAACACCGCCTTCACCTGCCTTTTTTATCGGCTCACTTTCGGGTCTGAACTTGAAATAACAAACCGGGAGGGGTCCGGGAGATAGGGCTAAAAAACGGGAGAAACCCGGGAAAAACGGGAGTTTTGGCAGGTATGCCTTTGAGATGCCATGGACGCTGCCGGAGTTGGAGTTGTCTGAGAAACAACAGAGACAGGACTTAATGGTGTGTTACATTGCATCTTTTAAGCTCATGGTGCATTCAATGTTGTTGTAAAGTACCCTTCTTCTTTCTAGTGGTCCTTTTTTGTGTTTTAACAGCATTTGACTGATGAAAGTTATTGTTCTAAGTTATTGTTACATTTTAAATAAAGCATTTCAATTTGACCGTATGGCCTTAGCAATGAACAAGCCATTCTTTAATGCCATTAAAGCAACGGTATCGAAAAAAAAAACAAAATGACATCCAACCCCTACAAATGTTGGCATCAAGTTGTTTAGCCGCTGTTGGTCGGTCGGTCGAGAACTTCGGATCAGACTGCAGTATCTTGGCAAATGTATTGGCATGCTAATTTGCTAATTACTGTACACCGAACACAGTGTACAGGTCAGGCTGATTGGAACATGGTTGTATTGCAGGTATTTGGCCATCAACAAGAGGTATTGGACAAATTAAAATGTTGTCCTGATGATGGCACTGGAACAAACATGAATACCTGTACCAAATTCCATGGCAATCCATCTAAAACGTTGTTGAGATCATTTTCTTCAAAGCAAGTATTTCATCCTCATTCTGGTCTCCAGAGTACCGCAGATATTGTTAATACAATATTTCATATTGAGTGATTTCAGTCTAAACCAAAGTAATGGACCAACTGGCAGCCCAATATTGCCACCCCTAGAGCTACACCCCTAGCTAAGGTTAGGGGAAAATCATGGTTGTGGTCAAACAAAGCAAACCTTGACTGTTGCAAATCATGATCTCCAGTATCAAAGTCAGATCATTTGGATGATCTAGCCTGACTTGCAGGAGGAGGTTTTGCAGCAGTATAACAATGGTATAACAAGCTACTGCCACCTTTGCTTGCTTTGTCATTATTTGCTTGAACCCAAGAAGTTGCTTGTCAAAAAATCACAAACTTAGCTCACTTAATGAATGATGAATGATGTTGATTTCTGACCCGATACAGCTCCTCGCCGTAGCTTCAGCAATGGAAACTTTGAACATTGTCCACTCGGGTTCAATGCCCCCAGCCTCCACAGGGATGCACGAAAAGCTCCGCTGGAGGTGTGAGTTGAAAGTCTGTCGGACAGGGGCCTCCTCCAGACGTTCCCAATTTACCTGCACTACCCGTTTGGGCTTACCAGGTCTGTCCAGAGTCTTCCCCCACCCCCTGACCTAACTCACCACCAGATGGTGATCGGTTGACAGCTCCGCCCCTCTCTTCACCCGAGTGTCCAAAACATACGGTCTCAGATCAGATGAAACGATTATAAAATCGATCATTGACCTTTGGCCTAGGGTGCTCTGGTACCAAGTACACTTATGAGCGTCCCTATGTTCGAACATGGTGTTCGTTATAGATAATCCATGACTAGCACAGAAGTCCAACAACAAACAACCACTCTGGTTTAGATCAGGGAGGCCGTTCCTCCCAATCACGCCTCTCCATGTGTCTCCATCATTGCCCACATGCGCGTTGAAGTCCCCCAGCAGAACTATGGAGTCCCCGACTGGAGCCCCATGCAGGACTCCACTCAAGGTCTCCAAGAAGGCCGAATACTCCGAACTCCTGTTTGGTGCATATGCACAGTCAGAGTTCCCCCCCCCCACAACCCGCAGGCGTAGGGAGGCGACCCTCTCGTCCACCGGGTTAAACTCCAACGTAGCGGGGCTCAGCCGGGGGCTTGTGAGTATCCCCACACCCGCCCGGGATACCCTACTAGGAGCACAAAGCTTCATAGGGACACACAAACCTCTCCACCACGATAAGGTGTGCTTTGGAACCATGGATGTACATTATAATAAGAGGATATATAATAAGAACTTGAGTCTTTGAGATGGGGATGCCATTCATTCTCATGAGAGTCGCTCAGTGTAAGCCAAAAAGGTTCAGCTGCCTATATTTTTTACACTGTGTGTAAAATTACTCAGATTCACTCACTGCTTCTGCACTGTTGGGCCCATAGAGCAGGCACACTAGAGTCTTCTGCCGGCTGAGCTGGATACTTGCGCTTCTGCGCTCCGGCTAACATGAATAGGGATACAATTATTTAATTTGACATTATTATTTTGGAGCGCTAGACTTTACAAATGTTATCTGACCGAATGGATCAAATTCTGATGAGAAAAAAAAAATCATTTTTGCGCGGGTTGTCACGCTCAAAAGAATGTATATCCACTAATTTACAGACGTCTCTTTGCCCATGTAAGTCTATGGGCAAAAGTATTTTTAGGCCCAATGTGACAAACATAAAAGTAGCAATTCCACCGTTTGGCCACTAAGTCAAATTGGCTTTAAAGCCCAGCTCACTTCCTGAGGCTCACCTCCTGTTCTTCCCAGCCGCTTACTGACTCACTCTCTGAATCTGAAGGCGCTGACAGCATATTTGCACTGATGTGGGCTCATAGAGACTATTTAGACAGCCCTTCAGGCGCTGGGCTGTGGGCATGTGTCACATAGATTGCATGCCTTCACTGGGCCTCCTGGGGTGGTGCATAAAGTCTCTGTGTGTGTGTGTGTGTGTGTGTGTGTGTGTGTGTGTGTGTCTCTTGTGTGCATGAGGACAAGCAGGACATGTGAAGTGCAATCGTACACTGCATTGATAGAATCAAGTGCAAACTGGAGGCTCTACTTATTTTGTGTGTGTGTGTGTGTGTGTGTGTGTGTGTGTGTGTCGACAGTCTGAATAGCAGTCTGTGTGTCCAAGGAAAGTCAACAGCTACCAGGGGACAAAGCAAGTACTTGTTTTTGTCACAGAAGGAGGCAGATTTTAGAGAGCTGTTTGTTTCCTAAAAAAAACACAATTGGCCAGTTGCTCAGACAGCTCTTTTTTTTAACTTCTTTCAGGTTCTTATGTGTTTAACATATATATTTGAATATATTGGGACCTATGTCTTTAAAAAATGTAAACATACTTACAGCCTCAATAGAAGTGCAATGCTTAATCAGTAGAGTACACTTGATATTCTCTTTTTGTAATGCACTGGACTGCAATGCGCTGGATTGATGAGATTAAGCTGTTCATGATATTTGTCAGGGGTGATATTTGGACAGCATTTAGAACGGATTCTTTGCTTTGTTTTTCCAATATCTTCAAAATTGTACAAGTTCTGGCATAGGAGCACCATTCCTAACAGTAGCAGAAAGAAGGTTGCTTTGAGCACAAACAGCGTCTGACTTTAGCTAGCTCTGCACTCTCTGTCTCACAGATCTCTTTTAGCCCCTTTCTTCAAAAGCTCAACCCATGATGCTTAGGTCTTGGGTTTGTGATAAACAGGTCTATTTAAAAACAGTATCTAAATTAAGGCTGTTTTATCATGTGACGTGCAGCAATCTGAGAGGTCAGTGGAAGTGGCCACCCTTGTCTGCTTCCTTTATCAGAAGCATGAGCTCAGGAAACAGCACATGCAGCAAGTGTGATATATGTACAGAAGTGGCTATATTTGAAAACATATATTTACTGTTGCGTATTTTGTATTGACTGGAATACCACTGAAAATTAAATTCACAATTATGTGTAGCTCAACCATTATTCTCCACCTCTGATAGGATGGATATGGGATTCATATAACTCACCAGAAACTCCAGTTCTTTTTGTTAGTCTGTCCTGTCTCTGTATGTTTATGAGGCAGATTCATGTCCCAGGATAAGCACAAACCTTTTGCTCAAGCTGAAACATTTTCAAATCATGCAGATGCATCTTTACCTTAAATATGCGAATTCACATCCAATCACCTCCACTTGTGTATATTGGACTTCTAAAATTCAATCCAACAGCCTTACATCCTACCCACTGTCCCTTCTCATTTGTCCCCGTCCCATCTGTCAGAGCTGCCCCCCCTCCACTCTATGCTGTCAGTGAAGGGGGATTGATGCTTAGCAGACCTTGTGGTGAAGGTTGTTATTGGCCAGCAGCTAGTGGGTTTGAACCCCCATTACATTATGAGGATACTCTGTATGCCACCCACCACTCAGTGGATCAATAGCCCCAACGAGGAGGCCTGTCTGAAGGGTGCTGCATAAGCACAGTGATGACGCCCAGTCAATTCCATCAGGTTCTTGTCTCTGGCTTTATGAACTGCTGAACACTCTTCATCACACACATGCATGCTGGCTCTGCCTTGTTGCATGTGGACATCAGCCAGTGGAACAGAGTGTGTGTGTGTGCAGGCAAGATTACTTGGCAGGAAATGATGGAAATGTCTGCAGAGTAAATGCATAAAAGAATTTCTTTAAGGATTTCATGCATTCCTCCTCAATATTGTTTCACTTGCAAAAAGTATTTGAGGAATGCAAATGTTATGACTCAACAGCTAAATATAGTAACAAGATGTGAGGGACTGTAAATGATTTTGGGTAGGTGGTAGGAAAAGGTAGCCTAGTCCTACAAGACTCATTTGTACAGAGTCTGGCCACTCTCCATTGACAAGTGTTAACTTCCTTGAAGGCTGGTAGTCTGTTGAAGTTTAAAACTATTGGATCTGCCCAGAGCCACTCTGGATCTGCCATAACCAATCGCATAACCAATCCTTAGCCAACTCCTTCACCACTAATGGAGCGAGCTGGAAAATCAAACTTTTCCCGAACCCCGTGAGGAGGAGGGCCACAACATCATGGCTACCAACAAAACTCAGGAAAGATTGTTCTTGCTCGGGCTTTAACTTCTGGATGTTCGGCAGCGTGGCCAAACGGACCGAATGGCTTCGCTTGCATCTTTCTCCGCCGCCATTACGGAACTACAACTCAAACTAGGGCATGACCTCAGTGTCATTGTTCACAGCCACTCCCTCTGTTCGCTGATTGGACAGGTAAAGATTTGACCGGAGAAAACCCAAGAATATACCACAAACCCAGACGGAGTACTGAAGGGAAATGAAAATTGAGCAGGAGTACGTAGGAGGGCGGAGCCAGGCTAAGGAAAAGGGGGAGTGTGTTATGATATTTATTTTTGGTAGTCAGACTGTTTGGGGAGCATTGGTGGTAAAAGCAAATTAATCTGTCTATGCAAAGGGTGTCCAAACCTTTTTTAAAGGGTGCCAGATTTGATAATGTGAAGATAGCCGGTGGCCAATGGTCCCTACTGACATTTTTTTTAACAATAAAAGTTACATACAAATGCACTGATCTATAACAATTTTTATTTTCATTGTCACAATTATTTTGTTTCTAAAATGTTTTTTCTAAATGGCAACGTAACTAAATCAACACCACTCAGGCGTGAACAAATCTAAAAAACAAACAAAACAATTCTGCCTTACTTTTACATCTGTAATCAGATAACCGAACATACTGTATGGAATACCTTACACTTGAAGTTGATTGTTTATTTTAAACATGACTTATTATGCGTAATGCAATGTTTGTTAACATTTAAGCTTACAACATATGACTCTTGCTTGTCTTTCACAAACCGAGGCTGCGGGCCGTATGAAAACTGACTTTGGACATGCCTGGTCTATGCTCTATTCATTTAATTTTCTTTCAAGACTTGTCTTTTTAGGGGTCCAAGCCCGAGGCTGTAGGAACCGCGGTAGCAAAGCTAGATTTTTATTATTTTTCCGCCCAGTTTTTCGTAAAAAGTCATACTGCAGCCTACACCGTACAAGTTACACAGGTGAAACTTTCAGGGGGGGGTACAGAATGGGGCACACTACTCAGATTTCAAAAAGTACACATATCCACCACTAGGTGACACTATAGCAGAAACAACGCGTTTGGCCCTATATCTCCTAAATTCCGATTTATCAAAAACCTACTTTGCCGAACTCCTCCTAGACCGTACGACCGATCTGCATGAAGCTTGGCACATAGCATCTCCAGACCGACCTGACAAAAGTTCTGGAAATACTTTTTATAGGATAAAAATTGCGCATATTACGCACAAACAAATTTGTGTAGCTAATTATGAAAACACCAACTTTGCCATATCTCGGCCAAAATAAATGCTATCAACGCGAAACTTAAGATTCTTGTTTGCCATGAGCCTTGAGCCTGAGAGAACATTTTACGAAAATTGGCCACTAGGGGGCGCTACAAATACAAAAAGTTTATATCTCATGAACAGCTCATCTGATTTTTACGAAATTTGGAGGGTACCATCTAGGGCCACTCCTGAGGCCACCCCTACAGTGGAGTACTGATTGGTCAAAGTGGGCATGGCCTATGGGACCCACATTTGGATTCACCACTTACACTAATGTGAGCAACTTAAAATTTGAGTATGTGTACAGTGGGTCATGTGGACCACTAGATGGCACTATAATGATTTTTTTGCCTTTAACTCCCACATTACACATCACACATTAGAAAACCTTACATCCAGGTGTTCCTTGAATTAAGCTGAACCACAGGATGTAGGCCTCGCCCATTTCTGCTAAGAAGTTTTTTTCGCAATATCGCGCAATGCGCAAAACCAACTTTTTCGAACTCGTCCTAGGCCGTGCAACCGATCTGCACGAAACCTGGTAGATAGCACCTCCAGATGGCCGTGACCAAAAGTTATGGAAACAATTTTGCTACGTTAAAGTATGCGTATTTGACGACCAAACAAATTTTCCTAGCTAGCTACCAAACACAAACGTTATATCTCGGCCAAATTAAAGGATATCAGCAAAATACTTGAGAGTATTGTTCATCATCCAACTACGATGCTCTGTACCAAATTTGGCAAAGATCGGCCATTAGGGGACGCTATAATTAACAATTATGTGTTTTGGCCAGTAACTCAATGCATGCAAATGGGACATTTGCGATTGCAATATCTCTGTCGTAGTAATATCTATCAACATGAAACTTGTCATGCTTGTTCGGCATGCTGCTCTGTGGCTCTGTACCAAATTTGGCAAAGATTGGCCTTTAGGCGGCGCTATAGTCAACGTAGACCTGTTTGGGCCCATTTACCCCTTCTGAGGTCAAGCGATGCCAAACAGCACTTCTGATTCATAACTTAATAACTTTATAATTATAACTAGTAGAAACATACGATCTGTTGGAGCTAAAAGCTAACAGTCGCCCCGTTACAGAAGGTTTTGTATCCAGCCTAGAAGTCCAGAGTCTTTCAGAGTCTTTGTGCAATTAATCCATACTGTTACATCCAAGATTGATACACTGTATGTAAGAAATGTAAAAAGTTTGTACTTTATATGAGTTATAATGTACAATATGTTTATTTTTGTACTGGATGACTCCAAATATTTAGAACTGTTTTAGACAACACAAATGCTTGTGTGGCATTGCTGTGTGTGTGATATCAATATATATCTGTGAGATTCATGTTCCGTTTTATTTATTTATTTGTCTTTATGGTCCTACAACCTTTTTAACATTCAAGTGACCTCATTGCAGCACAAATATTCTAATATTCCCAGTTTTTCCTGAAAAAAATGATGTTCATAGATTGACTATGGACAACAGGGTTGATGTTTTACAAGCTTTTATAGAAAATAAAACCAGACGGACCACAGGTTGTCAAAAATCCTTTAGGGCTCTGGGATATGTACCGCAGACCTTGCGGCTCACACCTCTCGATATTTCCTGACATTTGCCTCCCCACCGTTCCGCTTTGGGTTCCGCTTTTGTGCGCTCCCCGGGTCGCCGTGGTCGACTCGCATCGGGGCGACTGGCGCGATGAGGCTTGGACCCTGTCATAACTGCTTGCAGTTCTAGTTTTGGATTTGTAATCCATGGAAACTCGAGACCTCAATTGAGGTTCAGCAAAATGTATCTAGAGGATAAGGTGCCGGGCCGTAGACGGACATAGGCTAACATTTTAGTTTACAGAAATGTTATGTAGCCTAAATGGAGAATGTAAGAATAATATGTTAAAAAACTCCCCATTATTTATTTCCATATGGCTTTTGTATATATATACTATTGCTGTTTAAGTCTTTCTTATCCGATTACTCGATTAATCGATGGAATAATCGGTAGAATACTCGATTACTAAAATAATCGATAGCTGCAGCCCTACACTTCAGCAGAGGTGTTCATTTCCACACAGGTTTATTGGCTTGACGGTAGAAGTGAATGTAGGCTACACCTCACAGCAACTTCATACTATATAGTGTCTGGCTTATATCCAGCAATCATGTAGCTAACGTTGGACGCTGTTGTAAAGCGTTATGCATGTGCGTGTGACGTGCAGGTTACCTCCTCTCCCAAACACGGACACACATACATACATACAGATACGTCTCACTTTATTAGATACATGGAGCCACTGGAGAGGCCCCTGAGTTAGACAGACAAGGAGCCTTGGTCAATGACCCTGATGTGAGCTCTGTGTCTCTGTTTGACTGGTAGAGTCAAACAGTTATTTCCCTATTGTGCTACTTCCTGGTCAGGTTCAGTGATCTGAAGGCACACCACTGGTTTGTGTCTGCTAAATGCTATTTTATTCCTAGCCTTTGGATTTAAGGTTTGTGGGAGACTTAACTAAATGTAAAGACTTTGAGTTGTAGTCCGCAAATCAAAATTCCTTATTCTCTTTCAGATCAATATAATACTTGAATGCATTTCCATGATGTGAGCTTATAGGTATAAAATGTGACACATCTCACCCCCAGAGGGCTTGGCTGTATCTGGGTGAGGCTTGGTGAACCTTCCCCCCAGACACTTTAATTTAATGCACTTTCATTCTTCCATTACACTGCATAACATTACATGTTCTGTGTCGGATTGTGCCTGCAATGTGAAATCAATTATCCTTGGTTGCATTAACAAAAATAGTACATCCAAGGGTGAGGGACTTGCTATTTCAGCCTTTTTTTTAAATGGCTCAGGCTGGGTGCTCTAATCCCATGATGGTATAATTTGAGTAGATATGAGATAATCCCTAAATGCTAAACCAGGCTGGGTTTATTGCTCAATGCTTTGGAGCTGCTGCACTGCCAGATGTATAGTATTGTTCTGATGCAGAGGACTCAAACACTCAATGATTAACACTTGGGTGGAGGCCAAATGCATCAAATGCCAACAAGATGATTCAGATTCTGGGATTCATCAGGCCTGTACTGGCTGTTTTCTTCATTCATGGTTTTTAATGTGTCCGCCCTTGAGTGTGCACTGTGCAACAATCTGTGACATCATTTGGATCCTTAAGCATGGGAATGGTGTGACTGTGTGCGTTCATACCAATGCTTTGATTTCATACCCCAAGTGGCTGGGCTTTTTGTTTTGTTTTGTTATTGTTTTAGGATCTTGTCTAAAAGCCACAGGGCTGGGTATCCAATTACTTTTTCAGAACGAACTAAAAGATGACTGTAGCACAGAGTGTTGAAAGCTAAGCAAGTCCTGAAGGCTCGCATCATTTGTTAACCTTTGTTTGATTAGTTTTTATTTGAATCATAACTTTTTGAATTGTAGACTGTCATTGTCATGAGCCTGGGTTTTTGTCTGTTTCCTGTTTTATTTTGTAGTGACATGTCTTGTTTAGCTTCCTGCCTTGCATGTTTTCCCCGCCTTTATAATTGCTTGCCGTGCAAGCATTTGTTCCGCCTGTGTTTAATCAACTTTGTGTATTTCGACTGTGTATTCCCCTCTCTTATTGACTACGTTTACATGCATGTAATATTCCGTTTTTTGCTCTTATTCCGAAAAAGACAATATTCCAACTAAGCTGTTTACATGGCTAATAAAAATGAATATTCCACTAATATTCCTTTTTACATGCAGCCGTGCAAAATAGGAGTTTTTCAAAGTTTTCCACCGGTGACCGACCTGTTGGACGCCACAGCCTCCCTCTTTCATTCCTTCAACCACCTTCTTGAAAACATATCCAAAAACCTGTTGGTTAGTCTTTCATAATGTTTAGAAGTAGCTGTGTTTCTCCTTGTTTTCTTTTGGCCATGCATCTCTACCGCAGCCCTGCAAACTGTTGGCTGCTTGGTTTGTGTACAGTAACCATAGCAACGCACAGAGCTGACCGTACACCGCAGGCAAGAGGCCGTAAAGTGTCACCAACTGCGGTAAAAAGTCTGAATGAGACGCAGATTCTGAATGCGCTGTACACCTGTCCAAAGAATGCTTCTAAAACCGGAATATACAGACGGAATATGCTGTTTACATGACCTATATCAAATTCAGAATGTGGAATATTAGTGTGCATGCAAACATGCTCAATGTCGGTTTGTCTTCATTTGTGATTAGAGTTTGATTTGCCTGCCTGTTTTTGGACATGAGAAACCTTTGTGTGTGTGATGTCCACCTGTCAGGAGTAACAGGTACAAGTACTCCTATACCTGCAGTCATTTCCCTCTTGAATAGGAGTCAGGGGAGGAGTCATCTTTGAACTCGTGGCTACTTTATTTCTTGTCTTTCTTTATGCCTTGGTTGATTATATATTCTAGTCTGTTGACTATGTGTTGTGGATGTCAGAAACATTGCCAAAAGGGGTTGGTGATGTAATGTAATGGATGCTGATGTTGTTGTTGTTGATTGGTTATTATGTCAACTTTGTAAGGCTGATATGCACTTTTCCTACCCTGTGTAGGCTACCTTGACGCTGCTACCCATGCACCTTGTACTTGTATTTATTTGTTCTCCTACTGTTACGGTTGTGTTCCACTTTTGTTCAGGCTTACTCTAGTCCCCTCTATACCACTCCACTCATGATTGTGTGTATACCTCGTATGTATTTATGTCTTTTATGTGCTGCACACCCAATCGCCCTTCGGCGACACAAATAAAGTTGAAGTTGAAGTTGTGTTTGTTAAATGATCTGTCATGCACATTTTGGTTCTTCTCCTGCTGCCTGTTCTTCAACCATGACAGTAATATATGTTGGAAAAGATGAAAAGATTGTCTTCAGAGAGTATTAAATATTTGAGAACTTTTGGCTTCTTTTGTTCAAAAAACATAATTATATTTGGCAAAGTAATGGCATAATTTGGTATCTGTATTCAAACTCGGCTAAAGTACAACATTTTATGTTGTCTTTGTTTAGACAGTTTGCAAAACAAAAAACACAAAAAAACCTAACCAAACCCTAAACCAAACGACAAAATGAAATCAGTTTCTTTTGAACAGGATACTAATTCATGGGATGTCTGTCTTTGGAAGCCTATTAACCTGAAACAATTCACAAATTACGGACATGCCCTGCTGATCCACACGTGATTCCAAACACTTGATGTCCCCAGGTCATGTCTAATGGATCAGTGCTTATTAACACTGACTCTGTTCCTCTGTGGTTACATGCTGACAAAGTGCTGACTCAGTGCACATACTGTACATCTCCATCGGGACATATGTATGTTTTCAATCTGTCCGGAGCTGATGCAGCAACAGTTAGTAACATTTTCTTCTACAACTATTTATTTAAATAGATTCCTGTCTCTGTCCTTTGTACCCATCCCTCGCTCTCTGCATGCTGATCTGAAGCTGTTGTTACTGGAGGCCGCGTGTGTGTGTGTGTGTGTGTGTGTGTGTGTGTGTGTGTGTGTGTGTGTGTGTGTGTGTGTGTGTGTGTGTGCGTGCACGCACAGGCATCCTCCAACCCAGTCTCACGGCAGTTTGTGTAAATGTCACGTTATTTTTAATCTATTGATACGTGTTCACGGGGACGGGGACGTGGTGGCCAGCACAAAATACCCTACGGGGAAAGGACGCCCCATATGCCAGGAGGCGGACGCGCCACAATAACGGGACGGGGCGCCTCATCACACGCCGGGAGGCAGCCGCTGGGGACCGCTGGGGACACGCCACAATAACGGGATGGCAGAGGTTGGGTTTAGGAAAAACACTACAGGGAAAGGGCGCCTCAAACACCGGGAGATGGCCGCTGGGGATGCGCGACAATAACAGGACCGCTCTCCCGGGTGAAAATCCTGTGTTGTGTGACCCATCCACCACCCCGCCACACGCGGGACGCGATCCCCGCTCTCCCGGGTGAAAGTCCTGTGTTGTTTGAAGCTTACCAAGATATTTATGTATTATAATGTATTTTAAATGTAAACCTGTACGAATGTGTTGCTGTTTCTTGTTGCTCTGGTCTCAAAACATCTGGCTAAGGACTACAGTTGAAAATTAGCCGGCTGGCTAACACTGGCACATTTACAGAAATGTTGATGTATGTGTTTTGTCCATAAAGAAATAATAAACAGCATGGCTACAACTGTGTACTGACACTTCCCTCCCCCTGTGTGTGCGCGTGTGCCTGGATGTGTGTGTGTATGCGTGTGTCAGCTAAGCCTGTGACTGATTCCAGATCCTCCTTCCTCTCCTTTTTCCTCTTGCTTTGGTCAGACAATCTTGAGATCAGCATGGATGTTTCCACTTTTAAGATTATTTTTTGGGGCATTTTAGGCCTTTATTTTTAGAGGACCGCTGAAAACATGAAAGGGGAGAGAGAGGGGGAGTGACATGGCCGCAGGTCGGAGTCGAACCTGTGGCGTCGAGGAATAAACCTCTAGAAATGGGCGCAAGCTCTACCAGGTGAGCTACCCAGGCGCCCTTAAACATTGTGTACATTTGCAACCACCTAAAACAAAGTAGCATATATTAATGCTAACTTGCATCTTAGTGACTTCGTATGCAATCACAGACCTCTAAAACACTTTTAGAATCCTATTTATTTATTTATTTCATTTTGACACACTTAGACTTCCACAATCTGGCAGTGGTAAAGCGTAGATGTGCCGGCTGCCTCAACATTTCTACAGCAGGGGCCTGTAATCCATTCATCTCTCTCACTTAGCACAGATTGTGTGTGTGTGTGTGTGTGTGTGTGTGTGTGTGTTTTACATGTCCACACGAAAGTGTATGCATGTTTGTGCAATACCCCATGATTCCTTACCTGTGTGACTCCTGGCGGCGTTATCTGTCTCATGCTTTGCAGTTTGAGCAGCACTGCCTCCAGCTGCTGTTTATTATCTCGTTGTAGTGTGTATTAAATCATGCGTATGTGGAGTTTTTAGGGTTGTGTCATTATGACCGACCTCACATTTGTGTTGACAGCTTTCTAATACCTGATAACTCTGGACCTGATCTTGGGACTTGACCTTGACTTTGTATCCTTGCCCTGAGAGACAGGTTGTGGATGAAATGGACATATGTTAGTCATTGCGGTCCCTCTCTGCTTGTCTCTTACTCTGCTTTCTCTTTTCTCCTTCTTTCTCCTGAATAGGTCAATATAAAAATTCCCCACTCGGCCCATACTGGCAGGTCTTTTCCCTTTCTCTAAGCTCAGGTGCTCTACCAGAGGCCTGGGAGCCTGAGGGTTCTGCGCAGTATCTTATAGTGCGTTCCATTTACCTCGGAACTCGGAAGCTGGAGCTGGGAATGACATCACTCCCGAGTTGAATGTGTTCCATTTACAAGTTGGATTTTCATTGTGTTCATTAGCTCTAGTTTTCTTGTGCATACAAACAGCGTAACAACATGTCCACAGATAGAAGATGGACAGCACTGCGTGTATGACTGATTTAATGAGACACAAATAGGACCGATGTCCTTATAACTGTAGGTGACTACAGCTTTCACTACTGTTGATGCACGGAGCAGCCATGTTGGATTTTTAGCTCGGGGTACTCACACACGTGCCTGTTTAGAACGGGCCAGTTGTTTGGTTCCTAGTATTTTTTCCCCCTCAACTTTTCTCACTATAAGCGTGGGCGGTGGCTCATCTAGAGATTTGGCATGCCCCCTTTTTTCGTCTAGCCGTCACACATCCAGGTAGCAATGTAGCCCGGGTGGAGGGAGCAGGGAGCCCAGCTCAGCCTGCTGGGGAAGCCGCTACAGCGCATAGATAGGCCGGAGAAATGTGCAATATGCGACCACCGGCAACAAAACAAGTGCTGTACGTGTTTGTGTACGATTCATTTTATCAGTTGCATGTAGGGTAGACAGCAATCCTTTTTGGCAGATGACCACTTTTTGGCACGACACCGGTAGCTGGTTAACCACAGTCATTAAGACCTCTAGGGATGTAGCAACTCCCCGCCCCCACTGCTGTACTGTGCATGCGGGAGACACACGCTCACACACCCACGCGCAGAGATTCCTTGATTTATAGTCAGATATTTTCATAGAGCCTAAAAAGCTCTGGTCAGAAGCCACTATCACTTGAATACAGTATGTGATGTGCTTAAAGTGTTTTCTTCACAGTTTTGGCCATCGTTCCTATCGAGAATGTCTTTCTAAGCACAAGTTGTGTGTTGAAATGCCTGTATATGTTTTTATTTAACTGTCAAAGACGTGGAGAGTTATGACAAAGGTGGAAAAAGTGTGACATTAAAATAGACCCTTAAAACTCCATAGCGAGGTTGTGTCTGATTGTATTGGTCAGCAAAGCAAAACAATTCTGTTCAATTCAGGTTTCCTGTGAAGAGTCAGCGTTGGTGCCCAAACCAAAATGACATTGATGTTTTTAACTCAGACCACAATCTAACCTGTAGTAGTTTTTGTGTCTAAACCAAACCAAACCGTAACTATAGTAGTGGCCGATAAGGTGACGATCATACAGGGATTTGTAAAGAACTGTTTATTTATTTATTGATTGCAGGTTATCAGGGACAATGAACACCAATAATTCATAAAAGTAAAATGTACTAGGATTAGCCTGGAGGCTATTTTACATCCGCTGTCCCTGGACTGGTGATAAGAGGTCACCCTAAAATGAGATGAAAGGATTAAGCTATAAATAATACATACAGATGTGGCCCTTTACAATAAAAGTTGATTATACTTATGCTAAAAGACAACACATAAAAATAAGAGCAGTTGGTTAAGATCAACACCAACACACACACACACACACACACACACACACACACACACACACACACACACACACACACACACACACACACACACACACTCAGTTGATCTGCAGACCAAGAGATAATGACTTGGAATGTGTTGCAGGCATCACATTCAAAATCAGTGAATATTTGCAAAAAAACAAAGTTTATCAGTGTGAACATTAAATATATTGTCTTTGTAGTGTATTCAATTGAAAATAGGTTAAAAAGGATTAGCAAATCACTATATTTTGTTTTTATCTTTCTTCCAGAATTAGATGGAAATGAATGAATGATTGTGAGTCATGTTTAACATGCAGAGCTAATGTAGAGCTCTTAGGGCTGTTCTGTTTTCCATGTGGAAGAGGATACTATCCAAGTTTTACTGGGCTGTGAAGATGGAAATAATGATGGTGGAGTTGCTGGTGAAGTGTTGCCACTGTGGTACAGTTTGAAGGAAGTCATTAAAGTGCCAGAGCGGACAGACAGGGCAACGAGTCAAGGAAGGAATGTTACCACATTCACCATTGACTTGTGGAAGACATGCAGACAGACAGAGAAAAGGTTAGTAGTCAATGTGAAACACTTGTGTTTTTTATTTCTTTTTTTAAATAATTGTTCCCTGAAGATATGAAGACCTTTCATATACTGAAGAACTACAATAGTGTGTAGGTGTGGAGAAGTTGTATGTTAAAGGGAGATGTTGAGTCCCTTCAGTGTCTGCATCTGAAATAAGTGGAAACATGTTACAAGTCATCCAGCAGCATTATGAAACATGGAACGCTGACGGATTCATCATGCCACTCTGTTCAGCTTTAAATGGTACTGGTGGTAAATGGTAGTGTGACCTGTGTCCAACACTCTTGAAACAAGTTAGAGCTCCCTGGATGAGTAGGCCCATATATGGGGATGTTATTGTCTTTTCTCCAGATGTTTAAAAATGTATTTTTTGATTTCAAAGCCTCGTTATAATGACACAGCAATTCCTCTCCTCTCGCAACGTGTTCTCATGAACGGGTCCCTATGATATCGTATGAAAATGTATGTACACCAATATGTATGATATCCTACAAAACTAGGCGACCGCCGGCTGGCTACAAAGCTCTGTGACGCAGAGTGGCAGTTGCTAGCTGAGCGACAGTTGCAAGCTGTGTTTAGCCGCCACAGAGTTCCGTGACGCCGGCTACAGAGAGCTACAGAGTCGTATCAGCAGTAGTTGGTAGTTCAGTTTACCTGATAAAAGGTGACTTTGAGCCGGGTACAAGGCACCGTGAGCTGCCGGTCGTTTTGGCGGACATTACGGTTAAGTTTAGGTAACAAAAAGTGAGCGTCATGCAGTTAAGTTTAGGCACTAAAGTGAAAAGTTAAGTTTAGGAAAAAGATTGTGGTTTGGATTAAAACACTCCCAAGGAACAGGCGTTTCCTGGGTGAAAGTCTTTTGTTTTCCCTGGAAAGCGAACTCTGCTCCACGGCTTAAAAGCCCTGTGTTTTATGACCCACCCATCCACCATGACCTCCTCCCGATGCGGCTCAAATCGTTCTTATACAGCAGCAGTCAATGTGGTGCATACAGCAAAAAAACGTGGAATGCTTACCAATTACTCCTAGTAGTCCTTAACTTTTCTTAGCTGTGTACGAATGGTTCATGAGAACAGAATGCTAAAAAAAAATCTTTGTCTTTTTTTCACATATCCCATGCTAATCTTCTCTGTATCGTTCCCAGTTTAATACATCTGAAGAGACATGAAGCTTTAAGAGAGCACCAGGCAGAAGCCTGAGTACTGATGAACTCTGTTGTGCGGGTCTTGGTGTGTATGCATGGTCAGAATGTTTGCAGGTGTTGGGTAGAACACACACACTGTGGGAGCGGGTGGAAATGGTGAGAAATCTAGCAGGAGCAGGTGGGATGGGATTAAGACAGCAGTCCTGCGCATGGATCTACTGTATAGTGCGTTGAGAGGGGACGCCTATTAACTGTGCCATCAAGCGGCATGCTGGGTACAGCTCCCTCTCTGTCGCTATAATACATTCAAAAACACATGAAGAAAGAAAGACCGGAGATTTTAGGCATCAGCGATGTAATTTTCCGAATGAACGCTTTTGTTTGTGGAAATAGCTTGGTCCCATATAGTTAACTGTTGTCAAATGATGCGTATACTCTGGCATTGCTAGGGGACTCAAAGTTATGTCATGACAGGTGTATTGCTCAGGATCCAAGGCAGCGCAGTGTCGAGTGTGAAGTTGTTTGGATGGGCGGGTTCTCGAGGGGTTAGGATAAGGTTTGGATATTTCCATCACAGGGTTTCCACGGGGTCTTAAGAAGTCTTACATTTCAAAATCAAAATGTAAGGCCTTAAAAAGTCTTGCATTTGCTGAAATATTGTGTCTAGGTCTTAAATTGATTTTAAACTGGTCTTAATTTCCCTACGTCCATGTAACGCTACCTCTAATGCTCATCGAAATACTCTAGCCAGTGACAAACTGTTAAGTAATTTAATATATCCTTGCAGATGTTCCCAAAGTATTGGAGCTAACATGACTATTGTTAGCCTCACTACCAAAGTGGTAACGTTAGCCAGTAGCTGCAGGTAACGTTAGCCAGTAGCTGCAGGTAACGTTAGCCAGTAGCTGCAGGTAACGTTAGCCAGTAGCTGCAGGTAAAATTAGCCAGTAGCTGCAGGTAACGTTAGCCAGTAGCTGCAGGTAAAATTAGCCAGTAGCTGCAGGTAACGTTAGCCAGTAGCTGCAGGTAACGTTAGCCAGTAGCTGCAGGTAACGTTAGCCAGTAGCTGCTTAAATATGGTTAAATAGTGAAACGAAAGTTAAAGTGTGGCAGTATTTCACTGTAAATGATTCCAACACTGGAACATCCAACAGCCTGCAATTAAAGACTCTGTCTGTTGTCGGAGAAACAACACATAACTTAATGGTATGTTAAATTACAGTTTGTAAGTTAGTGGTACACTCAATGTTATTGTAAAATACCCTTTTGCCATCTAGTGGTTCTTGTTTTTGTCAATAAGTTTTGTTATAAGTAATTATTACATTCTTAATAAAATAAAAAATGCTAAAATGGCCTTAGCAATACACAAGCCATGCTCTTCTTTATTTTAAAGCATTGATTAAGGCACCAACACCATTTTATGGTTTAATTGTTTTAGGATCGGTATCAGAAAAAAACCCAAACGATGTCCAACCGTACTCTGGGTCCTCCACAGGGTGACTAGACACCAGTCTTATAATGCAAACAAGGAAATCAGAGAATTGTTTCAGATGTTTTCCGACTCTGTCATCTGCCGTTTTTTGTTTTGTTTTTAATGTTGTGATAAAGGTCTTAATTTCATTCATAATGGTCTTATAAAGGTCTTAAAAAGTCTTAAATTTGACTTGGTAAAACCTGCAGAAACCCTGCATCACACCACTGGCCTAGCTTCATTTCTATTGCGAAGTCATTGTTGAGGCCTGAATGTCTGTCTGTTTGGACTGGATTGCTTTATGTTGTAAGCTGGTCATGTTGTTAACTTACTGCAGCTTCTTTCTTTCCTTTCTCTGATCCTCTCCTGTCAAAGAAACTGTGTATTCTGTTTGCTTCTCCACAGCTTTATTTTTAGTCTGGCAAGGCTCCCATCATTTCCATGATGACTAACTAATGATATTGCCCTCGCCTGTCTACAGTATTTGTGTCGACTAAAACATCATCATATTAGATGTGGGCAAACAGAAAGGCTACTGTCTTCCATCTTTTCCTGTTCTCTTGTTCTTAACAGCATAGTTTTCCATGGACAATTTAGTCCAAGAAAAAAGAAAAGGAAAATAAATATGTTCTGCTCTTAATTGTAGAGCTCTTACAACTGTGTTTGCTAGGATACATTTACATTATGCTTAGATTTCATAAAACTAGGAGCACGATTATTTTCAAATGTGATTCATTAAGAATTTCTCTCTTTCTCTCTCTGGACAGGAAGTCTAATGCATATTGTGTATGGCTTTAAAAGGAGCATGAAGATTTAAATACAATTATTTGTAAAATGTTAGCAGCAGTTGGATAGCTCAGTGGGTAACACGATTGACTTTTATGCGGGAGAATCCCAGCAAGACCCTTAATATCTGCTATCTTCCTACCTACAAGTCATACCAGCTCGGACGGTCGCCCGGGTCAACAGGGTCCGTGTCAGGTGTTAGGACCTAATGAGAAATGGGCTCCTGGAACAAGTCATTTGTGGACTGCAGCACTCAGGGCAAATTTTAAATTCTAGGTATAACATCTGAGACCTCTGTCCAGAAGAGCACAGTTCTATGAAAAGCTAAGATACAGCTCAGAACCTTCTTTTCTTCTCTGAAAGTTTTCTTGGTCTTCCAGACCTCAACTTGACCGCCGCTGTTCCTGTTAACTGACATTTCTTAATTACCAGTGTTGGGAACGTTACTTTAAAAAAGTAATTAGTTATAGTTACTCACTACTTGTTCCAAAAAGTAACTGAGTTAGTAACTGAATTACTCTATAATAAAAGTAACTCGTTACCAGGGAAAGTAACTATTTGCGTTACTGTTAAAAAAAAAAAAAGTATGTATATATATATATATATATATATTTGTTTATTCCCAGGAGGAATTACCTTTTGACTGATTGATTGATTGAATAAATATACAAAAGAGAAAATAAGACAGGTCTCTTGAAATGTAAAACTAACCAAATAAGCTAACCAGCTCTGTGTCACCGCAGTGTGTGAGCTCCAGTCCCTGCTTATCTGCCAAAAGAAGTCCCTAGGTTTCGTGTCAACCGGGGGATGATGTGGGAGCCCTCATCTGTCATCTCAACTAGCAATCATATTGGTTTAATAAAATGCTAATGCTAACATTGTGTCAGGTCTGCTCCATGGGCTGGGTGCGTAATGTTAGGCTGGATGCTTCTGAAGCTGCTGAGATGCTTAAGCATTGAAGTCGTCCTATTGTGTTAAGCTAGTTTCGGTTTTACAATAGACACACTGTACAGGGTTTTCGGTTTGTGTCAGTTTGAAATTATCCCAAACTTGGGACACTTTCTGTCCTTTTCTCTGGCCTGTCTCTTCCTCGCCCCTCGCTTCTCTGTCTTTCGCCATTTTAAAATCCATACGGTCTTCGTCACGTCACAGAAATAATTTGCATCAATAATTTCTAGTAATCAAATACTTGAGTTACTCGAGGAATTGTTCCAGCCCTAATCCAAAGTACTTGTATCTCCAAAATATCCCACTGATGAGCCATGTCGTCTTCACTTACATGATGTTATGTGCCAATATGCATCACTGTTGGAAGGTCACATATTGCTTTGCCTCACTGTATTAATTTCCACATTTCTTGAATAGAGTAAAATTTCCAAAAGCCTTTGCTTTTTATATCTGCAAACATATTTTCCTTAGAGAAAGGTGTCCTTGTTTTTGTCCAAACTCTTTAAATACAGACTATGTGATAGCAGGTCCTTGTTTCTCTTCCCTTTGTGGTTTGCAGTAGTTGAGATGTGGCTCTGTAACACTGGTGAGCTTTTAGATAGTAGGAGAAATCTTCTGATCATTCATATTTAATGATACATGAAATCCTGCATATTTTATCACGGTATATGTTTAATTTCAGCATCCTAATAGGAGTTGTTTAGAAGAATACTCTTGGGATTAGGCCAGTAGCCAGACACTTAATCACCTACTAAACACATTCACTTAATCTGTTAGACTGTAGTCTGACTGGAGGAATGTTCCCAGAGTGCAGTGGGATGAGTGTGTCAACCAATCAGAGGCTGTCTTCCTGACTATCTTCCTTCTTTGGTGTTTTACAGCAACTGTCATCCACAATGTTCCAGATGCTTTTTTCTTTCCTGACTGTGTTACTTCACTTTTGCATACACTAAAAGTGGAACTAACGAGCCGAAAAGTTGTGGCATAACACATTTCCAAGAACCGTACACTGTGCGACAAAAAATCAAAGCAGTCAAAAATATTAATATGTTCTTTAAGGAGCAACAAACAACAAACAACATTATCCTGGCATCCGAGGCAATGCAGATGCTGCCTCAGGAGCACACTTATAAGCAAACATCAGAAAAAATGAATACTTGAACAAACATCAGCGTGACCAGAACTACCTAAAATGACAGAAACCATCTTTGGAAAAAATTTATTTGAAGTTTACTTAGATTTTTTTTTGGCCCATCCGCTAACATGGAGGGAGCGGGATTTATGAGCTATAGTGCAGCCAGCCACCAGGGGGCGATCCAGATGTTCTGACTTCAGTTAGACAGTCTATGCATTAACCCCTAGGTCAAAACAGCTGCCGCTAAAATTGGAGTGCGCCTGTATTCTGACATTTATGGTAAATGCATAGAAATGGCCGAGGATACACATGTGACTATGTCTGCTTTTCAAAATAAGGTGTTAACACAGAATCCAAAATACATACATACTGTATATGGAAATGAGATTAATTGGATGTTCACAGGAAGTATAAACATGTCTTTACAAATGATGAAATTCTACTAAATTGTGAGGGAAATTACTTTAATCTTTAATTTTGGTTTGCAGGGGGAAAGAATCCTGACAATGTGATAAATACTGTAGAACTTTCTTTTTTATCATTCATAACATAATAAATATAATAATAAAAAGAACATAAATACATCTCGATATAAATAACAATGACAAAAACTGTGCACATTTATAGTACAGTAAAAGCATAAAACAGTAGTGAAACTGAAATTGGCAACATTTGTGCCACCCCTCGAAACTGAAGCTTTGCATAGTGAACACATCGCCATTTCACTGGTGGGATTATCCAGTGTAAATTATTGCCAAATTGTGAACATTTTCAATAAGGTTAGCTCTGACTAACATTAGAATCCTCTGACACGGTGCTGTGGAGCCAGCTCTACGATACCTGCATTTAAGGCAGTATTGGAGGCTTATCCAATACTGATATCGGTATTGAACAACTCTACTTCCTAACCTCCTATTTCCGCTACCCTTGGTCAGACCACACCCTTCTTCGCAGTTGGCCTTCATTTTGAGCTCAACTACACACCTATAGAGTGTCGTGACTGTACCTTGCACAGTTTTAAAATGCAGCAGAGTTTTCTATGAGCGGAGCACGCATTTGAAACGTCAATATCACAGTCAATCATGTTCATTTAATTTTGGGACGCCAAAATAGTATTTCATGTTTGATTAATTGTGCAGCACCAACAGACAGACATAAAACAAATACTCAAAATTGCCTCAGTGGTAGTTGCCGCTACAGTTGGTGTCTCCAGGGCCACCGCGGCTGGTAATATTGGTCCCTGTCTGCAACTCCGTCATGACAAGTGTGGGTTTTAGTTATTGGGCTTATAATGCTTATGAAACTTCGGGTCCTTTAAGGAGATTTGCACACAGCAAACCTTGAATGTAAATGATAATTCTGGTCTGTTACAACTCGCGACATACAACCAGGGCACCTTCGATTACAAGTTAATTAATGTAATTAACAGTTTCATACATCAGTGTTTACGTTCTTTTAAAATAATGCCAAATATCCATTCCGGTGTATCCCCTATTCACTCTCAGCAGCACAACGCCGTGATTCCATGAACGAGGCAACTGTCTGAGGTTAGTTCCCATGTCTATAAAAATAGCCAGACAGTCAAGTTCTGTTAAAGTCATTTCAACAGGTGAAGATTACGTTGCCGGTAGCCTACCGGTTACAAACTCTTGCTCGTTAGTGATCGACACAGTAAAGTGCTGCTGCTGCAGATCCGCTGGTTTAGAGAATATTCGGTTAAACAGATCAAAGATGCTGTTCTGCCGTCACACCAGTCATAGTTTAGTTTTAATGGAAACTCAACTCCTGGCTGTTTTGGAAGAAGGAAGTAAGAGTAACATGTTAACTAGTTGTTAAAAGTAAGTTTATTTTAAGTGCTTTATAGTGGATAGAGACTTTATTAAAGTAGTAGGGTTGAATTCCAATTTGAGAATTATCACAAGTCTGATAGGGCAAGAAACACAAGAAGTCAGACGACCAACCTCGGACATCAATATTCTGGCATTTAAAAACATCCTTCTTCATTTCTTCCTCCAACAAAGGAAATGTATGATGATGCCAAGTCAAGTGTAGTAAAAATAAAAGCTACAGCTTCAGCTTAGTTTTTGCACTGATAGAACAAGAAAGGACAGCTTCATGATGTTTCTTTCAATGAAAACTTTCAAAGGAACTAGTTCTCGCTCCCATGTCAGTTTGACTATAAAACTTTTAGTTCTGCACCTCTTTTCCAAACAGTCTTTCTCAATAGTGTGATCTCTCTGTAGCAGGAGTCCATATATCATGTCAGTGAATCTAAAGCTGAGAGAGACAAAG
This sequence comes from Sander vitreus, assembly GCF_031162955.1. Lineage (NCBI taxonomy): Eukaryota > Metazoa > Chordata > Actinopteri > Perciformes > Percidae > Sander > Sander vitreus. The sequence goes on along the minus strand of NC_135873.1, from coordinate 19,824,716 downwards.
AAAGGAAGCCCACTGCAAAGAAACCCTGTGACCTTTGACCTGTGTGTGTTAAAGCAGTTATGTGGGTGCCTTTAAAGAGTGTTTTTGAATAAGGGTGTGTGATAAATTGTATAAAACTCAAAACTCTTCTCTGCATGTTGTGTGGTATGTGACTGTGTGTGCGGTTTATATTGTTACGACATACGTTGCCTGCTCCCTCAGTAGTCTTAGTTACAAACACTATATTTCATTGTTTCTCCCATTCACAGATTTCAAATGAGCAATGTTACTTTACTTGCAGCAATTTACTTGCAGAAAATGTGTGTTTCATTTCGTCCAAACCTGCAACTTCCTGAAAAAGTGACGTCAACATATGCACTACTATGTTGTATTTGCTTTATTAGCTTTAGTAATGACTTTATTGGCTTAATGGCTATAGCAACAGACGTTTAATTGAAAGCCGCAAACAAACTGAACATCACAAACACATTGAAATAGTAATGCTTTATGAAGCTGTTATGGCTGGTATCAGGGACGTGCACAGGTACGGGCTATTGTTATCCGGGCAACTGCCCATTTGCTCTGATTGGATTAGCTGCCCCTCTATCTAAAGAGCCTTTTCTTTCTTTCTTTTTTTCTTCTTCTTTTTTTGCTGTTGTGGCTGCATTGATACGATAATACGCCCATCATTACTTAAGTTAAATCAAATTAAATTCACTATATCATTCAATCTTGCCCTCAGCGATGCCCCCTGCCCCCAGTCACGTGACTTTGTTTATGTTCTCACACACGGAGCAGCGCCAGCCCTACTGCCTTCATATGAGTTTTTAAAATTATGGAGATTATGACAAATGCCCTGTGAAAAGTAACCAAAATAATACACTTGAACGTTGAATAATGTGCAGCTTCAGCTTGTAACGTGTGCATCACGTCACGCAGCATTGCCTTATATTAACGTAAAATGCTACGTTATCGTAGCATTTTACGTTCTAACGTTCTAACGTATGTTGCAGCAGCAGGCTAACGTAGCTACGTTACGTCCGTTGCATGAGTGTGCGTTCTGTAGAGAAGAGAGAGGCTCAGGGATGTGATGTTTGGGCTCTTGAATCATGCTAGGTTATACCAGAGCCATGTATTAGAGAGAGTTTGGCCAACTAGGGAATCAAATGTTCTGAGCTATCCCGTTATGTGATTGGTTCCGAGGTGGTCACCTGTTTCATGGACGCCAACATTCATCTGATTCCCATTGACATAGTGCAGGGAATAGTGGAAAGATTTCATAAATTATTTAAAAAATGACATAAATCACTGAAAAAACGCCCAACTGTTGCGTGTTTGGCTGCAATGAAAGACAGGGAGGCGGCAAAAGATTACACAAGTCGCCCCGTGAACCAAAAAGGCGAAAAGTATGGGAGCTGAAGGTGAAAAGAGCAAACTGGAGGCTAAGTGACTACTCATTATTGTATGAGGTAAATGTCAATTTCTCTCTTCGACTTATGATAACAAATTACATAGGACAAATATAGTAATACCATCATTAATGTGTACCATGCTGTCAAAAAAGTTCTAACACTACTTTAGAAATTAATGAAGTTTGAAGTTAGCCATGCCCTATGCTAGTGTTAGCATTTTCGCTATCACTCCATGTACCTAAATGCTTGTAATCTTGCCGTAGTCATATGGCTTCTCGACCAAGTCCAGGTGTCTTTATTATGTGTATAATAATATTGGAGGGAAAGTGAAACACAGCTTGGACGGGGGTGATGTTCGGCTTTTCACAAGTTAGGTAAATATTACGACTGCCTTCGGCGTTTCCTATATCTGCGTCCACGTTGTCAACATAAGACCTGTGGCGTTAGTGCTCCTTTTGTACCATAATTTTATTGAATGAAATATTAAGCTTCGCTCCTACGAGATGGGTGGGCTATTGTTACATTACACACAAAGCTAACTGGCTATAATTAGCCTGTACGTATGCTAGATGATATTAGAAAGGTAAACACTGCTCAGAGACGTGGTCACTCACTACAATGGGCATTTTGGTAGCACTTCAAATTACGGCTCGGTGATAAGATGGTAATAGTGGGGTAACAGTGTGATAAAAAAGAGGTAATATATAGGTAATAACATGTAATTACCAAAGTAATAACTGGGTAATACGTCACAGTAATAAGATGTAATACTGGGGTAATAAGGTGATGAGAAGGTAACAGATGTAATAACATGTTGTACATGATGTAATAAGTAGGAAAGGGTTTGATAATAACCATATGTATATCTGGGTAATGGTAATACAGTTATATTAATATTGTAATTACATGGTAATAATGGGGTAATATATGTTGATGTTTTCACAGTATCATAGGCTACTATCAGCGCAATACCTTCCAAATTAGAAACAACTTTTTGGAATTTAAAATTGGCAATTACCATATTATAATGCTGAAATTCATCCACCCTCTTTGTTCCAAACATTTCGCTTTTGTTTCAAGGTAATATTTTACAAATTATATGTTTAATCTTGTGACTTCTTACCTGGAAACACATCTGGTAGTTTCTGTGTAATAACCATGAATCAGTGCTGCAAAATGCAAAACTGCCTGTTTCTAGGTCAGTCTGCCGTTTCCTCTTTCTCTGTTCCTCCGACAATGCTTTCCTAGCTTTCTGCTTCGATGGTGTGAAAAGCACCATCGCTACCTTGGTAGCCGGTTCCTGAATGGGCGTATGTGTGCAGTGCCGTGAAGCAATTCGTTACATCGCGAGACCTGAGATCACGCAATACTTCCTGACACTGAGGCTGGCAGCTCGCCGGCCGAAAGTTTGCAAGGGTGGTTTTTCCGCTCACAGGCGCTAGGGGGGAGCGAGACGACCACCATTCAACTCGAAAAAAGTCATATAACCATTCCAATGACTCCGAAGCTGTTTAGTGAAGGTAAATTAAGCTAAAATAGTTATAGTTCCCCTTTAACTAGTGTCCCGTGCAGCAATGTTTCTGACTTTTGCCTGTAATGTCTGTTTCAGAGCATCAGAGGGCAGCGCAGACATTTAATGGTGCTGTAGGTAGGATTGTGAAGATCCAGGACTTAGCCAAAACATTTGAACGACAACTTCTCAGTCTCTCCCCCCTTTCCGCTAAAGCCCAAAACGGTCTCCTAAGCCCCTCCCCCCACAATGGAGAATGAATGAGTGTGCATGAGCAGTGATTGACACGCAGTTAGACACCCCCCCTGGCCCTGATTGATGCATCTGAATATGGAGCGGTGGATTTTTGCAAATCGCACTCGGATTTTTTTATTTTTTATTACCTGCTTCATGTAGTTCTACTGGAACATAGGGTCAGTTTCAGCAAATATGACAGAAAGTTAGTTTTATGAGGCTTACCTACTGCACCTTTAAGTGGCACTGAAACGAGACACCGAAATCTGCGTTGCTATTCGGTCCGGTAGATACCGATGAGTAAGGCACTGGTGCCCTGTTAGCACCGGGTCTCGGTACCCAACCCTACTTAAGATACGTGAATATTCTCAGTCATTGTGGTAAATAGCTAAATTGTCATTATGACACATTCTGGAAGTGTCCCACCTTAGTGACATGTGCTAAATCTAATTTAGTTTACTGCATTAGTACTGTGCAGTTTTGAGCAGTAAGACGCTGCAGCGGTGTTTAAACTGCATTCCTAGTGTCGCTGTTTTCTGAACCACATAGCCTTTAAGTAGTTTAGCTCTTTTATTGATCAAGTAGTGCGGTATTGACGACACAAGCTACATTTCCTCAAGCATTTCTGAAGCTCAAGCACAGCGGAGCTTCTTGCTGCGGTCTGAAATAAAACTGCTGAGGATCACTGACGCCACCACCAAACACGCTAGTGTATGTGGTACATGGATGTATAAAAAAAAAAAGCTTTGATGTAGTAAACTACTCTTGCCATATTTGGAGGCTAACGTTAGCTTCAGTGTAGTGAAGGTTCAGTTAATGTGGAATAAGTATTAGCTTAGCTCATTACACTTTTAAAGTGGCTATGAAAATGTGATACATATTATTTGTTTATTAAAGGACTAACGGAGCCGTTTGGCTGGTTGATGTTCACATTGTAAAAAGTTAATTTGTCACCCTGGCCTGGCACACGCTTTCACTTCCACTTTGATAAACTACTTATTGGTCTTTAACTTTTTATTCCACTTACAATAACGAGCATAGCTGTCCTCAACTCAAGTCCCCGTCTAATTAACTTCTCATCTCTGGTTTCTCCTGCATCTACCGTGTGTGTGTGTGCTTGTGTGTGTCAGTCGCAGGGAGAACTGAGTTGCAGCCCACCCGCTGCAGAGAGCAGACAGGACTGAGAGCAGCAGCTTTTAGCGACTTTAGAGAGAAAAATTGTAACAGCGTACCTTGATGTCAAAATGTGGACGGGTTGGTGAAATGTTTTGCTGTGTGTAAATGTCTTTCGCTGTACGTTTTGTTGGTAAATGTGAGATGTTCGAGGCACACCTGTCTTATCTTCATACCAGGAACAAGTTAAATACATTTTGGCGACACACATGTGTTACATCTACCCGTTCTCACTCCCAACTTGTCAGACCGAAGTTGCTGTGATTGGACAACATTGCGAGTGGCACTGAATTCACAGCAACTGGTTGAATTGTTGCAATCACGACATTGCGAATTCCTGGAGGAACTCATTGTGGATTTGAAGCCGGAGAAAGAGGTGAGCCAAAAAAGACGGAGCAAAGTGTAAACACTGCAGGGAAAAGGTCATGGCTTAGAGGTGCATTACCGCCACCGAGTGGTCTGGAATTGCTACACTCTCATTCAACCTGATCTCACAGAATTCCGTGAAATTAACACAGCCCCTTAACTCAAAATCGGTGGCAGTTTCACGGAATCGCAGAAAATTCCCTGATGGGCCCACGGAAGAATTCCGTGAAATGAATACGGCCCCTTAAGTTAAGGAAAAGGTCGTGGGTGGGCTTACGTTTCCATGAGACGCGGGACAACAACAGGACGGTTGGGTTTAGTAAAAGAGGAAAGCAACGGTTGGGTTTAGGAAACGTGACACGCGGGACACGATCCCCGGTCTCCTGGGTGAAAGTCCTGTATTGTTTGACCCATCCACCACCCCAACCAACCTCCCTACGAAGATTTTTGGGCTTTCATACTACTCGCTACCGTAGTCGCTCTTATAGCTACGTCATCTTCTCATTGACTTTACATTGGCATTGTTTTCCGTAGTGGCCACACAGACTTTTCACACATTCCGTGCCACCACCACGTATTGCGGTGTTAACAGTTTTTGATCATTTCACAGAATTCTGTGAGACCAGGCTGTCTCATTAGTTCCACTAGGGAGCAGCTTAATCAATACTGATATTGGTATCAGAACAACTCTTCTTCCTACCCTCTTATTTCCGCCACCCTTGGTCAGACCACACTTGATTCACCCTTGGCCTTCATTTTGATCTCAACTACACACCTATAGAGTTTTATGACTGTATCTTGCATGGTTTTCTATGAGCAGAGCACGCATTGTAAACGTCAATCATGTTCATTTAATTGTGGGAAGCCAAAATAGTGATTGTAATTAATATTCAACTAATTCAAATGAATTCTCATTAGTTCCACTAGGGAGCAGCTGCTGAGTCAAGTGACACCTAGTGGTAAAAGTTAGGATACCAGTCCGGTCCGGTGTTTGGCTTAGTCTCAAACTGTTTTGACAACTTTTACACCGGCCCAAGTGCGTACTGATATTTTGTAGAGCAACTGTATGTAACTGCAATAATAATCTGAGGAAGTTTCCTCCTCGAGTAAAGGAGCATTTTAAAGTCTGACATGACACATTTAATGATGGCTTTGGTAAGAGAGGTCATTATGAAAAATTAACCTTTTCCTATGCCCCAACATTTTTTTTACAATAACTTTTAATAGTCAGCCAGTTGGATGAGATCATTTCAATCACTTGCAGTCCAGTTTTATGTTATTAAGGAAATCCTGGTACACCATGACCTTATAATCAAATCTATGACTTGATAAGATGCATTTTCTTGCATTGTGCAGTTATCATGTTCCCTCCATGTGTGCTGTATAACTCTATCTCCAATATCATTATTTCCTTTAAAGCAATGGAGCTCCAGACACCACGGCAGCTCACTGCTGTCTGACTCTCTCTCTCTCTCTCTCTCTCCAGCTCTACACTAGTTGAATTCCCTGTAATCAGATTATTGCATTCACAAATGCTATTAAAGTCTCCCCTTAGACAGCACAGACCATCGCTAGTGATATACAGTACTTCTGCTGTTATCTTGTATTGCTGTAGTCATTTTACACCAGACTGCCATCTTAAGGTGCTCTGCTCATATGTTCTATTCATCTCCATGCTGGGTTAGGGTTAGGGTTAGACAAAGGCATTTAGCTGCTTATACTGTATAAAATGTGTGGTCTATTAGTAAATCCTGTTTGGCTAAACTGAACAAAACTTTGCTGATTGTGAATTGTAATTACATGTTGTAAGTACTGTACTCATCTTGATGTACTTACTGACTATTTTCTTGCTGCTGTACACTTTTACGTCACTACATTTTAGGTTGAATTACATTTTTTTTTTTTACTTCTCTGCATTATTTGATCAAAGTGTCCTTAAGTGGTTAGGTCTGAAGGCTACAAGTTTAAGAATGAGAAATATCTGAGGTTTTTAGAACGAGACTTCTCTGTGAACAAGACTGGTTAGAAACAATAACAAACATACCGGAACACATGAAAACATTTTATTTCTCTGTAGGGGCCTAGTGGACGTAGGCCTACACTGACTGTGCTTATTTGCCGCAAAGGGTTACTGGCTGCAGCAGTCTCGCTAAACACTGGACCGATTCAAAAAATGTTGTTCCCATTAGTCACTTAAAAAAAACATGGGAAAATAGTGTCCAGGTTAAAAAATGCCAAGGTTCCCCTTTAACATTACACCTACCAACACCACCACCACATTGTTCCATACGGTGGTGTAGTCTATGTCATACGCAGTATACCCACTAAGAAAGCTCCAGGATTTAAAAGTGCCCAATGACACGCAATAACATACTTTCCATTATATTTTTGATCTATTTTGAATTGTCATCTGTGTTTTTTTTTCTTCACATAGGCTAAATAAATGAATAAAGGTATCTCCACCGTAAATTGGTGCATAAAAGGGAAGGAAGTGAAGTCTTTTTTACATTTACTGTTTCTAGATTAAGCAAAGGAGATACAACATGTTAATCAGTGCTCTTTAGTGTACGTTTGATCTTTGAGCCAGGGTAGCTGTTTCCCCCTGCTTCAAGTCTTTATGCTAAGCTAGGCTAACCATGTCCTAACTCCAACTCTGTGCTTAACACACAGATTGATGGTTCCCAAAATGGTGAACTAATCATTTATAGGATCTTAATATTTATTTCACCACAAAGAGCACCAGCAGTACCTGTAGCATGCTTCAGGGCACTGAACCTGCTAATAGACAATCTGTTATCAGTTTGTGGTTTGGAAAATGGTCAGTAGTTGTAAGGTACAAGTAGTTTCTACTGAATAAAAAGATTAGAGATTGTCATGTATTTCTTATATTGAAACTAGTATTTGGTAGATTAATATGATAGGAGTAATATGCCATCTTCAAGAGAGCACAGTGCCATTCGTATTTGTTTATAATATTATTGTGTCTACAGATTGATATTGGAGAAACAATATTGAGCTATACGTTATTATATAATGATATGAAACATGGGTGATTAATATATCAATCAGCATTCTAGGCTACCAAAAGCCCTTAAGTTATTAAACCTTTCTCTTAAATGATTGCACTTTCATTTCAGTCATCACACTCAGTGAGCTGGATGTGAAAATATTTTCTGATGATCAAGAAGCCTAAGAAATAGCTCAAAACGTTGTTTGTTATAATTATAAGAGAATGTTATCATTATTATTATTATTATTATTATTATACATCTAGACATTTGAAATGTGCAGAATAAACTAACTTACAGTTGATGCCTGGAACACTTCTTGGCAAACTCTAGCATGACTCAGCAGTTAGAGTAGAGTGACAGGTTAAAGGATGAATCGGCAGATGAAATAAGCCGCTGTTGTTTACCCTTGCTCGGTCTGATAGATCTGTAAAGCATGCACGCACGCACATGTGCAATAAAACTGTAAGAAAATGTGTGGCTGTTTCTCCTTTCCTCTTTCTTTTTGCTCTTTTTTCAGCATAGATCTCTATGACGCTTTTGTGGCTGCAGTGAGCTTCCCAAACAGTGATAGTATTTCTCCCTCTCGGTTTCTTTCTGCACATCGTAGAAACTTATTACAGCTGCTTAGGGTTAGGGTTAGGGGATTGGGGTTAGGGGGTTAGGGTTAAGGGGTCAGCGTAAGGGTTAGCGTCAGCTGCATTGATTTTATTTGTCCACCTACTGGCAGCCACAGAAACTGAAAACACAACATTGGGTATATTATCACCATATTGCTTGTCATTTGCTGAGCTGTTGTTTAAAATGATCATATGTAGTTGCTGAACAGCAGCCACTGTGGCAACAAGTGACAACTGGATGATGGTAAATGAACTGTAACAATATCACAAGTAGAAAAGAATAATTGTCTGCAAGCTGACTCTGTAACATGTATTTATAAAAATGTATTCATAGTTTATTATGCTGATAGTCAAAAGTGCAAGAAAATAAATAATAAAAACACAAAACATGTATTTCTACAGTATTCCTACGTTATACCCTGTTCCCTGTGTAAAATGGTTAGTGATATTGTCTACTGAACTGGAAAATTTGCAATGTTGATTTGTTGTTCTGTTATTTTCAGAATCAGAAATGAAAGGAATGAAAACAGAATATTGATTTGATTTTCAAAAACTACAGAAACTAAAATCTAAAATGTGAGCAAATTGAAAAATACACCATATATATATATATATATATATATATAGAGGAATCTCTGAATGTGTGTGTGTGTGTGTGTGTGCGCATGTGTGCGTTGTCTTTCAGTTATCTCATGAACCGTTTAGACAGCATTGGATATTAATAAATTGTGAATAAAACTAAATGGCTGCACAATAAAGGTTGAGAAATCTTCCATGTCCCTTCACAATAAAAGCCCAGGTTAAATTTGCTCAGATCATTTGACTAAGAGGATCTCAATAAAAAAGCATTTGTTGCGTGAGAGGAGGAATGACATGCAGCCAAGGGCCACAGGTTGGAGCCAAACCTGCGTCCGCTGCGCCGAGGAGCAAACCCCTACACATGTGCGCCTGCTCCACCAACTGAGCTAACCCGGCCACATTAAATCCATACTTTAACGTTTACCTTTATCAAGCCACTAAGCCTGTTTAGAAATGAAGTGTTACATTTGCTAACAATAATGACGAGACAGCACCGGCGTCATTAAATGCTGACAGTGGTAATGTCAACATGCAACATCGTTGACGAAAAAGACTGCACTAAAATGTAGTTAAAACAAAAACTCTCTTCATTTGCATTGCTCTCCAGCTTTTCTTCCAAGCAGCAAGCACAGGCACATTTTAAATGGGCACTGTAGTAGTACAATATATAGCTTTTCAATATAGTCTAGCAATACTGGCTGCCTGTTGTATATCTTGCATGGACCCGCCTTAAATCAAACACTCAAAAGCACAGGCACACCATTTCTGGTGTAAACAAAGTAGTGTGCCAATTTTCATTTTCTTTTTCGAAGACTCACTAAATCACAAAATGTATTTGTGAATCCATCTGTGCAGATTTATATCGAGACCCAGCTGATTTCCTATTCCTTTCACATTTGATCCATTGTGACAACAAAAATGGAGTAGTGTGACTATTTTTATGCTGTAGTGTTATGGCTGTAGGGAGGGCAATGTTAGTCAGTCGGTATCTGCATGTGTCTGAAAGAACAGATAGGCTTCTGTTTTATTAGTAGTGAGTATTTAGTTTTGAGTGTAGGCATGATCAGAGCCCAACACACAATCACTGTGTGAGTTAAACAAATCCACAGCCTGTGTAGACACACTGGTAGTGATTGCACAGAGGCTTTCTAAAAGACTAGCCAAAACAAAAAAGCTAAAGGAAGAAACAGAGGTTAAATTTAAACACTTGCTAAGAGGTAAGAATAAGCCCTTATTCTGCAGTAGCTAATTATTTCATCTCTCTTTTCTCTTGCAGGTAAGTTGACATGGATCAATACAGACCTGAGGCCTCGCTGTAGGTAACTGCACCTTACTGTCTCAGTACTGTCTTCTCATGTGGCTTTAGTCTTAGTATTTTTTCTTCTTTTTGTTGGATTCAGTGCTGAATTTCAGTGGATGGCAGAAGAATAAGATGTATCTTACATATAATACTTGTTAGCAGGATCAAGTCGTTGTTGGTTTGGATCTATACATGGGATTTGTTGACTAAACCAAACATAGCCAGCACTCTTATTGACTGCTGTTGCTGAAGATGATACAGCAACATGATGTGTGTTGTTCTGGGTGTGGAGAAACAAGTAAACCAGCATCCTGTCTAATCTGATTATTTGGTGTCATGCTGTGATATAAATCATTGATACAGATACAGAATGATCAGAGAGGATACTTCTTTCTTTGTCTCGGTTCACAATGTACTGGCTGTACTTACTCATATCCTAATATGTTTATGGTGATTGTTCACACATTTGTAAAGCTTTCATTCATTTCCTGATGACAATTTAGATGTGTTTTTTAATTTTAATATTCCTGTAAGGATACTACAATCTGCAGTCTGAATTTTGGTGCTGTTTGTCCTCTTTATGCAGTTCTTTTTTTAATGGTCAGAAACAGAATTTGTTAGCTGTAACTCGCGTTACTGAGATTGTAACAGGTATCATATTACCAAAATTGTATTCGTAATGCGTCATATTACTGCGTTACAGCAAAAAGGAATACATTACTGTAATTGTGTTACTTTTGTAACGCGTTACTCCCAACACTGCTGATAGCACCATGAATTGTGCATCACTTGCATCCGCGTTCTGCCACGTCTCAAGGGCCGGTTCACAAAAGATATTGCGCTAATGATATTACATCACGAACACGCCCATAAAGTGTTGCAGCTGAGTGAGTGCAATTTGCCCTGTTTTGCACCTGATTGCAATTCTCCTTGTAGCCAAGTCTAAATGTTGCCTTTGTGCCAAGAACACTGGCAGAGAGAAAAAGAAGAATGAAATGTTCAGATGGCGAGCTACAGGTCCTGACCAACGAGGTGCAGAGGCGTTCTTCAAAACTTCAGGAAAGGAATTTAAAGGTGAAAGAGAAATTTTATATCCACTCTGTCAGTGCTGTTGCTGTTTTCAAACCTTCAGACTGTGAAAGAAGATGGCATGATTTGGAACTGAGAACACTTGTTATACATGCTCTTCATTACCACCAACTCTCTGAAGACACCAACAATTCCACTGCAACAGTGTGTGGCTGTTAGCGCTGATTTTTGGGAATTGGACTTTTGTTTTTGCAATGAGGCTCATTTGCATAGAAAGGAAGCAATTTTTCGCCAAATATTGCATATAACCTCATTTAAATGTGCTAATAGCACAGGAGCACTGAGGCACTATTTGCCTGTCAGTGCAGTTATGGGTGCATGTCACCCTTAGTGGGTACTTTGAGAATTACAGCTGAAGCTGATACATTTAATAAGATTGAGTAAAGATGTATTACAGCTAAATGTTCAGTCCAGCTCAGCTCTAAGCAGTAGAGTAAGTCAAAGGTGATTCAACAGTGACTCTATCTGTCTAAGCACTGTGCTGCAGTAACCTGACACCAGGTCAGTGGCAGCTTCTGCCAGTCACACGCTGACCCTCCAAACACGGATCGGATTGTTATGGCTAAATGTCAACTATGTTATTTTTAATAGGGACAGTAAATATCTCTGCTGCTCTCCGTCCCATGTGTGTGTGTGTGTGTGTGTGTGTGTGTCTGTATGTGTGTCTTTGATACTTTGACACATACAGTACATGTGTCACATGAGCTGCTCCCAGGAATAATACTGTACAGCCACAATAGGTGTGAGTGCTGCGGAGAAGGTCAGGAGAGGAAAAAGGACACAGCACATGACGCGTGGCAGCTGAGTGGTTAGGTAGGCATTGACCTCGAGTAGTTCAGTAGTTCAGATGGCTCACTGGTCAGGGGATAGGACCTGAACACGCCTGACCAATCCTAGCGCTTGAATGCTACTCGCAGGGCGGGTCTTGCCACAGAAAACCGTGGGATTGATAATAACGCCTCACTGACACATGGTCACTCACCTCACTGAATACAATGTGAACACTGCCTCTCAGTGGATGAACCCCAGACTGAAAGTCATGTTTGCTGCTGACAGATCACTCATATTATATTTATGAGAAGCTTCATTTCTAACAATAAGTAATTGTACTTAATGTTTAAAGCTCTTTCAATGGCTTAAGTGCCATGCAAAGTAATTATTGTCATGCCATGTTAGTAGTACTAAGCATCCTGCAGAGGGAGCCATTCACCAACTGAAAGTAGATTAGAAGTTGAAGAGACGTCATACATTGGATACATTTTGGTGAGAATGAGGAATGCACAACTTTGAGAGCAATTTTTTAAATTTTGAATAAAACTCATAGTAAATGATAAACAAAAGCCCCAAAAACATTCTTCCAATTCCATCATTTTACTTTCTGGTGGAGGTTGAGTCAAGACATAATAAAAAAATAGCGGAAAGAGCACGAACATATATATATATATATATATATATATATATATATATATATATATATATATATATATATATATATATATATATATATATGCTAAAGTTGACTAAAAAGAAGAATAAAAAAATCATCTTTTGCAAATTGATCTTAATGCCTTAATTAAAAAAATAGAAAAATCCATTCATTAAGGACACCAATCTTGGTGTCCTTAATGAATGTTGTTATGAATGTTGAATGTTGTAATGTTGTTAATGTTGTTAATGAATAATGTAGCGTAAATAAATAAATGTTCTTCCTTCAAATACAGGGGGCATACGTCAGTACACCCCCATGTTAAATTCCCATAGAGGCAGGTAGATTATTATTTTTAAAGGCCAGTTATTTCATGGATCCAGGATACTATGATCCTGATAAAGTTCCCTTGGCCTTTGGAATTAAAATAGCCCCCCATCATCACCTACCCTTCACCATACCTAGAGATTGGCATGGGGTACTTTCCATAAAATCATCTCTCAATGCAAATCAAACCAGCTTTTAGACTAACTGAAATAAAACCATGAACTTTATCAGGATCATAGTATCCTGGATCCATGAAATAACTGGCCTTTAAAAATAATAATCTACCTGCCTCTATGGGAATTTAACATGGGGGTGTATGACTTTAAGGAAGAACATTTATTTATTTACGATATATTATTCATTCACAAAGAAAATTGGTGTCCTTAAAGATTGGATTTTTCCTCATTTTTTTAATTAAGGCATTAAGATCAATTTCCAAAAGACGATTTTTTTATTCCTCTTTTTAGTCAACTTTAGCATGGCTGTCCTAATTTTTTCACATGACTCTATATATACATATATGTCTATATATATATATATATACTAAATTAGTTTTTATTCTTTTATTCTTGCAGACTTGTTATCTTGTTGCAGTTACTTTTGTCTCCTTTGTTTTTGTTGCAGGCTGTTTATGTTTATATTCTGTACCTCCAAAAGACTTAATAGCCTTTTATGCATATATAATAGTCTTTAAATTTGTCACAAACTATATGAACCCCATGCAACACCAACATTTTAGTTTAAATTTAAAAGTGTATGAAAACTGAAAATAAATGTCATGAATGGATGTGTACTTTCTGACCTCACATACATCTTTATGTGAAATGTGTCAATGTGAAAAGGCTCCAGTCAGTGTAGCGTGTCCTCTCCATCCTCTGTTATGTAGAATGTGAGCTTCTCCCCTCTGGACAGAGAAATAGAGTAGCAAAGGACAGACCTTGGGTGGGAATTATTTTCCCTTTAATGCATTAAACTGGTAAATAATTGTGACGAGTGAGTCTTCCATATTGGTGGGGGTGATGGTGATGTATTAACCTTTGATGAAGAAGTAGGATTTGGATGACTGAATGTACTATATGTTCATATTACATGTTTTGCATTATGTTTCATGTATCTTGTGTTTAAATCTGTTTGTGGTCCACTGTATTTTTACCTGGCGGGAAGACAAATGTACCCTTGAGCAACAAGTTGATGTTGACACATATTTAGACATTTACCCTTATGTTATAAAAACTACGCACCTTGTAATATGTTGTATTGTGTAGAGTAAGTACAGCTGTTTGGCTATGATGTGCAAAACAATCTGACAGTGAAGCTTTGCTAGTTATTGCTAATTGTCTGTTGATTCCAGGAACCTTTGTTCCATCTCATCCCCCTAAATCTGTGCCCATGTTTCCTGTGTGTCTCTCCTGTCAATACAGGCAAAATGTAAAAACATCCTTAATGTCCTTAATGTAGGTATTTTTTTTTCAATAAACTTCTACAGAGTTCTGTAGGCCAAAGTGAGCCCAGCCAGTTGTAGCCCAAATTATTCAGCTAACATTATGACAGAAATACACTTTTTTCCCCCCTACAAAATCCAATAGTTGATTCATAAACATGATTCATTTTTGTCCATTCATACATCTATGCTAGGTATTGACCTAGCTCTGCACCGGCGTATTCTTCTTAACAGTTGTAACTCTACATTTTTGTTGCATTAACATACAATAATAAACCAAGTACAGGACTGGTATTCTCAGAAGTACATGGCTGTTATTTTGGTGGCACACTATTGGTGTACTACTGTACACCAATAGTAGACCAACACCAACACTATTGGTGTACTACTGTACACCAATAGTGTTGTACTACTGTACACCAATAGTGTTCCAGAAATTTGCGAATGTTCAGGTCACAGGGACACTAGGTTCATTGATGTGATTAGTTAAAGATAGTCATGCACTTATTTGGTAAGTGGCTCACATCCAGTATTGCTTCCTAACATAACATTACAACATATAATATAATTAGTTCAGAGCTGTCCAGCTGCCTCCCTGCCAGCTCCGTGAAAAATGTATGCTAAATTCGTGGCCGGGTTAGCTCTGTTGGTAGAGTGGGCGCACATATATAGAGGTTTGTTCCTCGACGCAGAAGGTCCACGGTTGGAGTCCGACCTGTGACTGTTTCCTGCATGTCTTCCCCTCTCTCTCTCTCCCCTTTCATATCTCAGCTGTCCTATCAATTAAAAAGGCGGAAATGTCCCAAAAAAAAAAGTATGCTAAATTCATGCACTTTACAATATTTGGTGTGTTTGCAGCAGATATTTGCTGTCAAAGGATATGTACCCAAAACTAAGAAAAAAACCGAATGGCGGTAAACGAGATGCTTTGAATCTCCCACTTGCAGCAAAGTTAAAACCTTACGCTCTCGCAAGATTTGTGTTGTGTGGACCCGTAGGAATGCCTTTTTGTAACTCCACTCCTCTTGAAACCAGGACAAAATGCAGATAAATCTTCATGGAAAACTACCAAAACTTGTCAGGCTTCAAGTACCAGTGGTTTGGACCAATCAGGCGTTGATGAGGTTTTTGTTTGTTCAAAACAATAGCGGCTACGGAAGAAATTAGCGTGTAGATGCTACGATAGAACCAGTTTTACCAGAACTGCAGACTATTTCTTCATTGAAAGAAGAGCAGAGAACGACAGTGGAGGCTTTTCTCCATGCAAAACATGTTTTTGCTCTTCTCCTGACTGGCTCGAGCAAGAGTTTGATAGACATATGTTTCATCCAATCAGCTGCCAGGTATTTTTGAAAGTTTGCTCTTGGGGGAATTACTGGAATTGTTGGGTCTTTGTAAATTATAGAGTGTGGTCTAGACTACTCTATCTGTAAAGTGTCTTGAGATAACTCTTGTTATGATTTGATACTATGAATCAAATTGAAATGAATCATGATATAAAAAAATGATATGATGTAGTTATATATTATTATGTAATATATGGAAGATAGAGAATATTAATTTGCCAGATACTCACCTGATAAATAAAAAATAAAAAATATATAATTTTCTTTTCATCACTATTTTCCCCTTTGGCTCTGTAAAACTAGGCCAGGCTCATGCTCACATACATGTCTGGTGATGGAAGTGGGTGGGGTACCGAGGGTAACGACAAACAAGATCAACGAGCACAGCACAAGAAATCTATTTAAAAGGAATCATCCATTTTTATAACAACTGGTCTCCAGAGAATATTGCCATGTATGTTCAGTTTATAGCAGTGAAGCAAGAATGCAATAGTAGTATAAAAACACATTTTTGGAACCAATAACATATTCATATATGCACTGCCACACAGCTGCTCATTCATATTTAGTCCGAGCATGTATGTGAATTTTTAACGCCAGTAAGATCATGAAGGTCTCAGCTGACAGATCGTCTGCGGCCACGCCTGTCTTTGTCGTCTCCACAACAGCCCTCCTCCAGCCCCTTCATCTCCATCGGCATTTTCCTTTGCCCTGTTGCCGTGACAACAGACAGACACCTAGGCGAGCGTTTCCTTGGAGATGGGACAGATGAGGGAAATTGCAGTGCAGTTATGGCTCAAGGTCCAAATAGATTGTTTTGGCTTTGTAAAGTATGGATTATGCAAAGGTGGTAGATTGTGGATATGGATGTTAGGACATGTATCAAAAAACCTATATAAAAGTAAATACAAATTTCTTTTTGAGCTGCCTTTGACAAACACCATTTCACTAGCCTAATATTATCTTGGATTAAACATCACCAGCGTGATGGACTGAAGCCAGTCAAGTGGTGAAGGAAGGGTGGAATGGCGTAGAGGCTCTTTAGACTACACATGTTTAGGCTGTTCTCATGAACCAGTTGTACATATAGCTACAAAAAGTAATGCTCTGTAATTCGTATGTATTCCATGTATTTACTGTTTTACTGTGTGCGCCACACTGACTGGTGCTGGCGAAGATCCCCGTAGCGAGGATCGCTGTGGCCAATCATGTAGCCTTGGATCAGACTTGTCGGTGTGTTTCAGCCAGGAAACGGGTGTTTGTGTCCCGGGAGTACTACTTATGGGGACCAGTTTTTTCACCCAAACAGGTTTTTTTTTTTTTAAACTTAACTAGTCCTTTTGGTGCTTAAACTTAACTCTCGCCGCCACAAGACAGTCACCTTTTGTTAGCTAAACTTTCCTGTATGGACCACTAAACTTAAATGTCATGTGACCAGACAGTGATCACTGTAATTTAGTTGAATGTCATATGAATTGTTGTGCATACCTTTTTGTATACGATATCATAAGAACCCGTTCATGAGAATGTGTTGACAAGCTACACCTAAAAAGCTGGGGGAAAGGGTAAGTTGATGTTCTGGAAAACCAAAACAATGAGCTGAAAGATGCTAAAAAATCCCATAGAGTTAAACTGCAGAGTTCAGTGATAATTCCTCAACTTTCACATTAAAAATAGTCATGTGATCCATTGTTTAAATAAACAGAGTGGAACTTTAACGATAAAATATAATAATCAAAACTGATGACAAATGCAAAGACCTCATGGAGTACCACTTCTGGTAGTCCCTGTCTCAGTGTTAACTTCCAAAGCAGCATTATTCAAAGGATTATTCGCTGTCTGGAGTTTTAACCAGTGATCATTTCGACATGTACTGGCCAGCTAAAGGCACAGCTTTAGCTCTTACACAGTCACTTAAAAGAGACTTATCTCCTTTGGAAGCCTTTGGCTCCAATTAGGCTCTGTATTAAATTCAACACAGCATGGATGAAGCAGCGACTAATCGCCACCCCTTCTTATTTCAAGCCAGAAAAACAGGTGCTCTACTTACATGGTATACCCCTGTTGGGTAATCATTAGACGAGAGGGAATTCGAAAGAGTGGCAGTGCCTTCAAGGACTTCCTTCTTTTTTGTTCATTTCCCCTTTTCCTTTTCCTTCTCTTATGCCTCCTTCACTTCTTATTTCCAATCTCATCCTTTCCTCTCCTCTTTCTCTTTCCCTGTTTTGTCCTTTCATCTTCCTGTTCTCCCTCTGCATTCCCTGCTTTCTTCTTTTCCCTTTCCCCATCCTTTCCCTAACAACATCAGTTTGATCTCCAGCACTGAAAACCAGCAGCTACAACTGTGCCATCAAAAGCATCTCTATGGTTGCTATGGTTATTCACTTAGATACAATTACTATAGCAACGCTGTTTCCGGGCGCCTAGGAGGAAATGGCTCAGCAGGAGTCCAGGTGGAGACACACAAAACACATACACTGCATAGATCAGGCTGTTCTCATGAACCATTTGTACATATAGCTACGAAAGGTAATGCACTATTATTATTTATTATTATTATTATTCAAATGTATTCCACGTATTTATTGCTGTATGCTCCACAGTGTCTGCTGCTGTGAAAGAGCACTGAGGGCCGCGTAGGAAGGAAGTCCAGTTGGATGGGTGGGTTATTAAACAAGCGGGGGGGGCGGAGTTCGTGTCCCAGAAGAAGTTAAAGGGAAAATATAAGACCTTCACCCAGGACCCAGGTTTCTTGTCCCAGGAGTACTACAGGGACCGGTGTTTTAACCCAAGTCGCTGCAGGACAGTCAACCTTTGTTGGCTAAACTAAACTGCAGCGGCCGCTGAAAGCACCGTCACCTTACCTTGACCATTACCTGGCTCACCTTTTCTCTGCAAAACTTAACTGTAAAGACCGCTACAGTTTATTGTCATGTGACCGGGGGCCGCCCTAATTTCGTGGGATATCATATGAACTGTTGTAGATCATTTTCAGTTCGATATCACGCGGACGCATTCATGAGAATGTGTTGCATAGATACACACAGAACAGTTTAGTGTTAATGTGCCACTGAATAACCACAAGGCTGACCGGATATTTCAAATTAGAATTGCCTGATACAGTCAGTGAGCACAGGTGTTGGTTTTGTCTTTGTACATACAAGATGGGACCAAACCTGGCAACCTCACTGTGATGACAAAACTCCAGGGGCCTCGTTTATAACCATTCGAAACAATTAGGCGATTGCACGCGTTGCAACCGGATAGGACAGGACATCACACAAACACTCAATCACCACCAGACCCTACTGCCCTTTAGGTGCAGTTACATAGCACCGAGGGGCAGAAAGGCTTGCTTTGGGAGAACACTAATATGAGCAGTCTTTGAAAACTTAAGCTGAGAATGACTCAGTATTGACTTTGTTGCCTATGCACTGTTCTTATTTAATCTTTTTAATCAAAACCTTAAAATATGAATTACAGCTATGCTTATCATCTCATCTCCTTTATGTTCTCTGAGATGGATCAATAGATGGCTGATCTGACCCCACGTCATCAGTCACAATGGGTGGTCGGCAGAATCAGAGGCTGGTTCAGATGTAACATGGTCACGCTATGGATTACTGTTAGCTCAATCAATCCCTCATCATTGCTTTTTTTAGCCACCATCCTGTCTAGGTCATCAGCAGCAGCCAATAGCCTCATTAGACCTTGCAGCTGATAGTGTCTCATTCATTTAGAGTGTGACGGGTGTTTTGGTGATGTACAGTACAGTAAATACAGTTCAAATTACTACCTCGTTGAGTTGTGGTGTAGAGATGCCCCAAAGTCTTGTGCGATACAAATTTGTAAATCTGAGTGAGAAGTGAGTAAGTGAATCACATTTTTATTTTACATTTTTCTTTATTTAAGTACAAAAAAGTGCTATGAAAATAAAGACTCTCCTTAAGAGAAAAAAGAGGACCTTTAGGTAAGGGACTAGGAGGATGTGCAGAGGGAGCTGAAGAGGAGGATCAGGAAGGAAAAAACAGCTACATGAGGAAGATGGCGGATTAGTTGCAGTGGGACAATGTCAGCGTCTGAGGAGACTCAAAACCTTCTCAGGTTACAAGAAACCCATTTTCCAGCCTTTGGGGGACCGAAAGTGGGTGAATGATCTGAACTTATTCTTCAATAGATTTGATCAGTCATCTGCCCCTCCCCCATCCAGTCCTCTCTGCTGCAACCTCCATCGTCTGCTCCTCATGTATACTGCCCCGCCTCCCTTCCCATAACATTCAGTTCACAGCCATCCTGCACATCTAATGCATTTACTGTCCAGTGCACAAGCAACCTCCAGCACACAGCCCCCCTGTCCCAATCTGTCCCTCCCAACAATCCAGGTGAGGAAAGAACTCAGGACGATCAAGATGAGAAAGGCTGCGGGTCCTGATGGCGTCAGCTCAAGGCCTCTAAAGTCATGTGCAGACCAGTTGTGCGGGGTAGTTGAGCACATTCAACCTGAGCCTGATGCAGGAGAGTGTGTCACGGCTGTGGAAAACATGCCTGTGTGGTGCCAGTGTACCACAGATCAAACAATGAATCAAAGGGCCACTGATGCACCATGGTTATGTCGTTTACGCAGGCAAAATAAGTCCATTGTCCATTCAAAGTCTGTACGTTTTTTTAATTTATCCAAACAAGCAAGAGAGGAAAGTGTACCGAAGCCAGTTTAGTCAATTTTGTACAGACAGAAATCCTTATAAAGTAACGTGAAGTAATCCTATCCTAGTAGTGCCCACCTATAGAGAAAGTTTTCTCATATGACTCAACGTTATGGTTTCTCCTTTACTGTCTCATTACTGTCCAATAACCTCCCTCCATGTCATTCCCCTCTCATTCACCCCTTTCTTAATCCCCCACCTCTCTCTACCACTTGATAAAATATTCAAAGAGCCTGGCGCTTGGCCAGATGCTCTCCCTCCCCCTCCTCTCTTTCCAGGCAGACAGCCAGCTGACAGGGCACGTGGCTCACTGAGGGGTACAAAGGGCGGGGATTCAAAGAGCAGGTTGGGCTTTGAAATGCAGAACAGGACAGGATGTTTGCCTGCTTATAATGAACACAGTTACTTTACTAGTTACTATCTTTCCTATTAGCTGAGTCAGCCCTCAGTACTCGGTACTGTATTCCCTGTCGTCAAACTGGCCTCCTTCCGTCTCGGATGCTGTGTTCAGTTCCGGTCTGGCAATTCTGGCCATGTTCATTGGGAGCTCTGTTAACGGGTCCTTGCACCCAGGTGGCTGAGTCAGCTAATAAGGCCGCTTGTTGCACGGCTAACTGAGCTAACTAGCTAATGACAGCTACAGTTAGCAGCAGTTAGCTAGTGGTGCACCCAAAGATTTCACCCAGATGCGTAACTATCGGTAAGCAGGGTAAGCGGTGCTTATGGGCCCGGACCAATCAGGGGCCCGCGTAACTGGAAGATATTGATAGCCGGGACCCCCTATCGCATTTGGCCACTGACCAAGCGGGAGTGAGAACGGGTCAAATTCATTTACTTGTTTCAGAGACCGTTCTCTTCACATCTCACATTTACCAACTAAATGTACAACGAAAGACCGTGCAGAACATTTCAGACCGTCCTGCCAACCTGTATACATTTTAACATTAATGTACGCTGGAACGAAAGCTGCTGCTGTTAACATCCTGTCTGATCTCTGCAGCGGGCGGGGCTGCTGAGTTCCCCCCGCAACTGACACACACACACACACACACACACACACACACACACACACACAAAATCACACACGGTGGATGCAGGAAAAACCGGAGATGAGACGTACAGTTTGACCTAAATTGAGGAAAGCTACACTCATTATTGTAAGTGCAATGCTAAGTTAAAGTCCAATAAGTACTTTATCAAACTGTATGAATGTGTCCCAGCCCAGGATAGGAAATTAACTAACAATGTAAAGATCAACAAGCCACTGACACATATGTTCAAATTTGATTAATTCAATAAATTATTACTTTTTGTCTTAAATCCACCAGCCATTTTCATATTATACCAACATCTGCAGCATCATGAGCCTTTTTGGTAAGGTTCCTAGGAAATCTCAGCCCAGAGTAATTAATTAATAGTAATAATTAGTATTCTCCCCAAAACAAGTTTACGTTTTTTTTTTTTTTTTAAAGAACTTTAAAAACTAAAAAAACTTTTTTTGCAACTTTCACTGTCTTTTGCAACTTCATTGCAACAAACATACAAAAGACATCGCAACTTTTATCGCAAAATCAGGCATTTTGGGCCACAACAATCTAAAAAAAAGGCCACGAAATCCTGGAGGGACTTCCCTGTGTGTTTTTTCATGTGTTATGGTGCGCATTCACCAGTGTTTTTTTGTTGTTGTTGTGGTGCGTGTAGGCTACTCCTGATTTTGTCAGTCATCTCATCTCTTATATGCTGTGTCTCTATGATCCTATCCTGTCCTGTTCATGGTAGCCTACTCGTGTAGTCATCACGTGCTGTAGTAGGGGGGCCCGCCTTGATAATCCTGTTTAGGGGCCCGGTGTTGGCTCGTTATGCCACTGATTTCACCACTTCTTTTGACACCGCAATAATACATTTTAAGCGTAGATTAGAATGCCCCAGCAGACTATTGTCCTATTGGCTGTTCTGCATGGCTGTTGGGCTAGGTAGGAGGGGCTTTCCTGGTAGCAGAGGATGCAGGTTTGCAGAGGGGGAGATTGAGAGCGGCTGCAGGGTTTGGCATTTCAGGGAGGGATGAGGGTGCTGAGTGTTACCCTGAGATCCCATTACCCCCCATTGAGTTGTTTTGACGTTGTTCTTTGCGTCTACAAAATGAACAGTCAGTGTAGCATTAAAGACCACGAAGTGGGCTGATCAAGTAGCAAATCGGAGCGGTGCCGGGGCAGCGAGGACAGACTGCCTTTGGCCTGGCAGCCGAATGCTCAGCTCTGTAGATTCATATATGCATGGGCAGCCCAAGCCTCGGAAGCCCCTAGACAAGTAATGATAGTATCAAGTTTCCCCACGGTTGTGGTTATGCCGTGACAGGTGATAATGTCCCCATGCCTTACAATAATATTTCTGCCCATGTATCAGTGTTTTCGGCTGTAAAAAGTAGTCAACAGTATCATTACCTAAATAAAAACAGTGTGTAGTTCCTTTTAGCAACAGTTAGCTTTACTTGCAATCGTTTCTCAAAAGCATCATGTCTTACAATTACATACCAGATAAATGACAGCATATGAACAATACGTCACCGCCAGTGGGCTTATTTGCTAACGTTACCTCCGCTAAGGAAACATTCAGCAAAATAGACGGTACCCTGCAGCGGAGAGTCAAATGCAGATGGACAACAGCGTTTACTAACGTTAGCTTTTTTTCTCACCTGGGTTCTGATAAACAGTAAATTCATCAAATTCAGTGTCCATAACACTATTTTCCAATATACTGTAGCTGTCATATTTCACAGGACCCATGAGAGTTTTCATGTCAAGGCTTTCGTCGCTGTTTGTCACTCAAAAACTGCTATACTCACTCTGTTTTTTTATTTGGTTGATGATTGGTTCATGACTTTTCATAAACAGCTGAAGTAGCCGTGGCAATCATTTTGTTATGGCGGTCCTTAATGTATGTAGCGGAAACTCTGTGTATACACCGTGATAAATAAAGTATTCAGAACATCAGTGTTTCTAACTGGACACGTTGCAGTGGAACAGCATGTCTAGTGGTGATCTCCTTAAGACACTACCACAGTTTTAATGTAAATATGCACAGGAAAATATGGCTTCAAAACGGAGGAAATGATTATGAAAAATAAAACAGAAAATAATAAATAATTACACAGATTCCATAGTTAGGACACTGTACATGCTGATTGAATCATATCATATTATTTATCTTAAGTCAACTCTATTGTCAATTTTTCAATATGTGCCAGATATACAGAGGAATCCCAAATACGTTTCTCTCTGACCCACGGTGCAGGTAAAACAAGAGCAGGTACAAATATAATATAAAAAGATAAGTAATATCTACAAATAAAGATAAGTAATACACTCACCTAAAGGATTATTAGGAACACCATACTAATACCGTGTTTGACCCCGTTTCGCCTTCAGAACTGCCTTAAAGAACTGCCTTAATTCTTCATGGCATTGATTCAACAAGGTGCTGGAAGCATTCTTTAGAAATGTTGGCCCATATTGATAAGATAGCATCTTGCAGTTGATGGAGATTTGTGGGATGCACATCCAGGGCACGAAGCTCCCGTTCCACCACATCCCAAAGATGTTCTATTGGGTTGAGATCTGGTGACTGTGGGGGCCGTGAAAATCCCATTAACTGAGCAGATTGTGAAATACTCGAACCAGCCCGTCTGGCACCAACAACCATGCCACGCTCAAAGTTGCTTAGATCACCTTTCGTTCCCATTCTGACATTCAGTTTTCAGGAGATTGTCTAGACCTGGACGACACCCCTAAATGCATTGAAGCAGCTGCCATTGGTTGATTAGATAATTGCATTAATGTGAAATCTTACAGGTGTCCCTAATAATCCTTTAGGTGAGTGTATATACAATACAAAATAAATTCTAAATAGTGCAAATGTAAGGCAAAACCAAACAATATAGAAAACTAAAGTCTAGTCAGTGTTCCATTATCTTTACTGTGACTATAATTGCCACTGTTCATCACACCCCCAACCGGCACCGTCAGCCACCGCCTACCAAGAGCCTGGGTCTGTCCCAGGTTACTTCCTAAAAGGGAGTTTTTCCTCACCACTGTCAAATGCTTTCTCTTGGGGGAATTACTGGAATTGTTGGGTCTTTATAATTATAGAATGTGGTCTAGACCTACTCTATCTGTAAGGTGTCTCAAGATAACTCTTGTTATGATTTGATACTATAAATAAAATTGAATTGAATTAAAGATATTGAAGATTAGCAATATTAAAGGAAGAGTTCCAGAGTGTTTTTTTATAAAGTGGCCTGTGCTGTTCCTGATGGAGTGGGAGGGCTTCAGAGTCCAGAGTTCTTGGGGGCAGAGGGGAGGGAAAGGGTGTTGAGCTTCCTGACAGCTTGGGGAATGAAGCTGTTTGCCAGTCTGGTGGAACATGCTCGAAGGCGAAGGTACCTTCTCCCAGATGGCAGGGGGGTGAAGAGGCTGTGTAACGGGTGGCTGGGGTCACTCACAATGCTGGTTGCTTTGCAGGTGAGGCGGGTTTTGTCAATGTCCAGAAGTGAGGGGAGTGGGATACCAATGATCTGCCCAGCAGCCTTCACTATGTGCTGCACGGTCTTGCGGTTGGAAGCAGTTCAGCATCGGTACCACACGGTGATGCAGCTGGTCAGGATGCTCTCGATGGTGCCGTGGTAGAAGGAGAACAAGATGTGTGGTTGGGGGGCCCTGAGACGTCTTGGCCAGTGATGCAGTGTTTGTTGTCTAGGAGAGTTTGCAAACACATTACCTCCACACTGTGAAACCATATTTCTGTGTTGGCATAGATCTATATTAGACCTGCAGAATTGCCCAATATGAGCAAACCTCCAAGTAAGACGAGGCTGTGTCAAACATTGAAATACCGGGACCCTTTATGGTCTCAGGCTGAGGGGCTTTGCCCCACTTGCTCTTTGTGTAATCCACACTTGTGCATAATCATGGTCTGTCCTGAAAACTAATCCCCCTGTTCTTAAAGAATACTCCAAGTGTTAATGAAGGAGAGGAACAAAAGCTTAGACACAGTGAGAATAGACTCCTTCTCACATAAAAAATAGCAGCTTTGAAACTAAATTCATATTCACAGATTACTATTGAACAAGCACATTTGGGGTTTTTCTTTCATTCATTCTTTTATCATTTTCTGTTTTTTTTTCTGTTATAATTTACTTTAATTAGTATTTTGACTTTAATTAGTCCTTTGACTTCATCTAACTTTAATGTCTGTTTTTTTTCTCGCTTCCCTCTCTTCTCTGCATGCCGGTGCATATTTGTCTCTGGCTCTTAAAATGTGACAGACGTGTCCACAATGGCATTCCTCAAAGTCACTCCTTAGGACTCCTTAGGCCGTTTGCTGCTAAATCACTTTGATTGCACATGCAAAGCCTTTGTATGTGTGTGTGTGTGTGTGTGTGTGTGTGTGTGTGTGTGTGTGTGTGTGTGTGTGTGTGTGTGTGTGTGTGTGTGTGTGTGTGTGTGTGTGTGTGTGTGTGTGTGTGTGATGGAAGGCGATCCATGGCTCTGTGGAATGCGGTAGTTCCTTTTGTCTTGGTGTGTGTGTGTTCCATCTTAATGGAAGTGGTGTCAGGCCAGGTCAATGTCACTGAGGCCTCTGTGTGTGTGTGTGTGTGTGTGTGTGTGTGTGTGTGTGTGTGTGTGTGTGTGTGTGTGTGTGTGTGTGTGTGTGTGTGAGTGAGTGTTCAGAGTTGGTCTGGGAAGCAGTTTGAAAAGACCTTTTCTTCTCCGGGTCATAAAGTGAAGAATCTTGGTTTCTTCTTTGTGTTTTAATTTAATAGGAGTAGAACAGAGAATCCCCTTGTTTCCTTTTTAGTACACAATTCTCTCTCACACAAACGGAAACACACACACACACTTGCACACGCTCCAGCTGACGGGCATTAACTTGGTTAAGCTGGGTCTCACATCGCATCCACATAGCCAGATCAATAGCCAATCAGTGTGTGTTTATGTAACTTATTAGTGATCATTGTTGCTAGCAGAATATTCTGGATCAACGGAAGCCCCTTCAGCTCTCTGTGTTACTGTTACTGAACTCTGTTTGCTTCGGGAAACAACGCAGTGTTGTCTTTTACTGGTTGTAAAGGCTGCATTACAGTAAAGTGATGTCATTTTCTGACTTTACCAGACTGTTCTAGTTGTTCTATTATTTGCCTTTAACCACTTAGACATTACATCCACAGTATTCATGATTATTTATCTAAAATCTAATGGTGAAACTATATTGTAAACGCACCAATTGTCAACCCTACAATATCGTTGCAATATCAACATTGATGTAATTGGCCAACAATATTGTGATCTCATATTTTCGTGATATCATATTTTCTCCATGCCCTAATAAAGAGGTCAGACAGAGCAGCCGTGGCTAAGAGTAATAGTTATTACAGTTAAAAAAGTTATCTCTAGGCCATTACGCTAGATGCAATAAAACTGCAAAGGTGATTCTAAACAAGATTTTACCAACTTTCTTGGCAAGGAGGATGGATTATATGTGTCATGGCCAGGGACAGGAGATAAGGCTACTAACATTACATTAGGTAAGAGACAAAGTTTTGACAACTTGTAAATTAACAATAACTTGGTGAAATTGCGATCCTTCATGCCCAATATTTCTTGATTCTGCACGGGTCTGGGTCCAATCTACTAAATAATAGACGCGTCCGGTTTGGCTTTACATTTCTGGGTCTTTTTGGGTTCGGGCACAAATTGTTGACCTGTGAAGACTTCTGTACTGTGACCACAACAAAGTGAAACCATGCATAGGTACACACCATATCCCTTAACAACATCACCCTACTTCCACCTTTGCATGACCACAAGTGGTTGCTTGTCAGAAAACAAGCAGTGTCTGATGAGGACATTCTCATGTTATCCTTCCATATTACAGCTAAAGTCATAGATAGAAATGTAATCTCTTAAACTTTGTGTTTCTGAACTACTTCTGCGACTGACTACCTGCAGTGAATGGAAAGTCATCATTCATCAAACATCAGCAAAAGGGGAGTATAAATGCTGTCTCAGAAGAATATAATTGCATTGTTTGCACAAACATATGACTGTTGTTAAGTTTGAATGACCATTCCTAAGCTGTGTTTGCAATAAAAAGCTCTTCAATCTTTCAAGGAATTGCACATAATTGTCGAAGCCTTGAGTAAAAACTGTGTATTCCGTATTTGTAGACGAAAAAATGTTTTTTTTTAATACTTCAGTTGTTGGGATTTTGAAAACGGCAACACACAGAGAGCGGAAGGGGAGGGACATCTGGCGGATGAGCAATGCCCTAGATGTCAATCTTTATCCTGGACATGTATTTCTGTTGATCCAGACTACCCAAAGCTCATGACCACAGGTACGTTTTTGAACAGAGATTGAAATCTAGAGCGTTGGCTTCAGGCTCATCTCCCAATCACAATGACAGTCAGGTACAACAGCATCACTGATGTTGCTGCACGATCCATCTGTTGATGTTCTGGTCCCTCTTACCCTCACTTTTGACAGATTGATATTACAGTAATTTAACTCAACATGTTCATGCTGCCAGAGATAAACCCTTTTGATTTTTATCATTTTATTGACCCCTCAACTTTCTCTCTAGATCACCCTAATGAAAAAGTCAAACTTAAGATCTTTATTTTACCTTCCAAGGCAAAAATAGCAGATTTAACTAACTGAAAACATATTGTTGGTTAAGAAGACATTTCCTCGTTTAGTTGTGATTTATGAGATCGAAGCTCCCTGTCTCCCTAGTTGGCCATCTGCATTCATCCCCCCCCACATAGAAAATACAGTAATCAAATTTGAGTTGATGATTTGTACTTTCCGGGCAATTCATTTGGAGCTGAGGCATACATTTGAGATTTGTAGGTTACACTTAAAGCAATAAACACATAATCGATGCACCTTATATGGCAGAAGTCCTTATAAAGTAGTAGATCCTAGAATAGTTATCTTTAAGTACATTAAGTACCAGAAGAGGATTATAGATCCTGCATTAGAAATTGTAGCTATAGTGTGAAGATTTATTTTTATATTTAATTCAATAGTTAAAAGTCCTATGAAAGTGATGCCTGTTGAACCAGTATGGCGGGGTTTGCCAGCCATTGATCAATCCCTACTGTAAACCAATAGGCAATGCCATATGGAAAAGCACAATGGTTTGGTGGCAGAAAAGCAGCATTGTTGATACCTCTGCAAGACCCCAGGGATATGCAAATGTTAAGTCTGTTGTACAGAAATGCAACAGATGGTGTTGGGCTAATAAGGTGTAAAATGAACATATCTGCCTGCCTTTGATGAAAATGAGGTAATCCTAGCTTGTTAGGTCCAGTCTTGTCTGGTTTGGTCTGGTCAGAGAGTTGATTTGAGGCATGGAACCCGGGCAGAACCCCCATCATGCACACATCACACTTTCCGTATTCCTCCTCTTCCTTTTCTTTCTCTCCTCCATCTGTATCCATCCTTACCTCCTCACCGCAGGAGATAAAAAAGATAATTCTAAACAGATTTCTGTAGTTCAAACAACTCAGAATTGTAGTTGAGAACATCAGTTATAACGGCCCATGTATTAAAAACTTGTCTGGTTTAAATCGGGCTCGGGCTCATAATTACAGTTAATGTGTCGGGCCGGGCTCGGTCGCAACGTGCACGGGCTTGGGTAGGGTCGGGCTTGATTTTTTTTGGGCCCGATCTAAGCTTTAATGCCTGAAAGAGGCTAGACTAGAGTGCCCAAAATTGAATGATTCCATCTTCTGAGGAGCATGAATAAATTCAGTGTATTTCATGGCATTCTGCCCATTAGATATTTTCTTGTGTAGAAGCTGGAGCTGGGAGAATCTAAAATTAGGACAATATACATATCTCCAGAAAATCTGAAGGCAATCTGGTACATGTTGAGATATTTTGAAGGGCTGAATATAAAGAAACAAACAGAGAACATACTGTATTTCTTCCTACCCTTTAAAACAACATTATGCAATAATTGTTATTTTATTTTCTGCAGGCTGGACAGTTTCCATTACACTAACAATGTCACAAATATTGTTAATCTCAAATCTTCATTAACACCCAAACTTGTTTTGGTTATATTTCTTTAGAAATAATATACTTAATTCCTGATCTATCTAGTTACTGTAAAATATTAGGCTCCAAACAGAGCTGATCCTCACTACACACTGGCTGTCCTCCAAGAGGAGAGACTTTGTTGGCCCCTCATAGTCACCTTAACTCACCTCTCACACACACACACACACACACACACACACACACACACACACACACACACACACACACACACCCCAGGAGCTGTCAGAGCAACTGACAGGAGCAGGTGGCTGAGTGTGTGTGTGTGTGTGTGTGTGTGTGTGTGTGTGTGTGTGTGTGTGTGTGTGTGTGTGTGTGTTTGTGAAAACAAAGGATGTGAAAAATCTGGTCAAAAGGTTCTATGAAGAAGAGACAAAAGTTGGTAACCATTATACATGCTTTGTCTAATTTTTAAACAATTTATTTCATTACATTATCACATTTTTTATCACCATTAAAGATATGCTGTTGTGATTGGGACCCCATAGCCAGGAGCCATCATTAAGATGTTTGGGAGGGGGGGGGGGGATTCACGAATGGATTTAAGAGCTGGCTACCTTCAGACAACAAAGACTGACGCGGTGGATTTGCTGTGCGTGTCTGAGTATGTAATCCTCACTGGGTCGATGTTTATTGACTGAATCTATAAAGGAGGAGAGTAGTGTTCAGTTTCAACGCATTCTCATGAACAGGTATGATATCTATCGAAAAGTTATGCACGACAAATAGATATCCTACTAAATACGATACGATACGACTTTTATTGTCAGCCAGGGCTGAAATTCTTTTTGCATCCCTGTGTATCTCATATAAAAAAAGGACATAGATATACATACAGACATACATAAGATGAATAGCACCAAAAGACATACATGAGACATTACCACAAATGACATAAACACCCAAGTAAGGAAATGTAGGAATGTATAACAACAGAAAATGACATGAATATACACACAGACAAGGTCTTGGAGACTTGTAACCCTGAATAAATATTGCACTGGATTTAATGTAGCTGCTTTAACAACAGGATAGATTGATGTATGAAAGAGTTTTTAAATCCGTTGCGATTGAAAGAATGAACTCTAAAGTGTCTGTTTGAAGGCAGAAGCTGATATTCTCTGTGCAAAACATGTGAGGAGTCATTTGAAATATTACTGGCCAGTCTGAGCATATTATTATTGTGAGCTTCCTGAAAGGAGTGTGCTAGAGGTAGTTTACAACCGCCGGCCTGTCACGTGACGACTGGTCTCATGACAGTTAAGTTTAGCGGTCTTTCCAGTAGATTCAGTCGAGAAAAGGTGACTGTGAGCTGGGTTAAGGGCACCTTGAGATACTGGTTCATTCAGGGACAGTTAAGTTTCGGCGACAAAATGTTACCGTCATGCAGCGACGACAGCACCAAAAGTCAAAAACTAGTCTTTTTATTAGAAAAAGGATTGTGGTTTTGATTCGGTCCGCTTTAGCAGTTCTCCCGGGACAGGAACACGTGTCTCCTGGGTGAATGTCTTGTGTTTTCCCCCGGAACACATACTCCGCTTCCCCACTTGAACGCCCTGTGCAGTCACTGTGGTGCATACAGTAATACAGTGGTGTGAAAAAGTGTTTGCCCCCTTCCTCATTTCCTGTTCCTTTGCATGTTTGTCACACTTAAGTGTTTGGGAACATCAAACCAATTTAAACAATAGTCAAGGACAACACAAGTAAACACAAAATGCAATTTGTAAATGAAGGTGTTAATTATTAAAGGTGAAAAAAAATCCAAACCATCATGGCCCTGTGTGAAAAAAGTGATTGCCCCCTAAACCTAATAACTGGTTGGGCCACCCTTAGCAGCAACAACTGCAGCAAGCGTTTGCGATAACGTGCAATGAGGCTTTTACAGCGTCCTGGAGGAATTTTGGCCCACTCATCTTTGCAGAATTGTCCTAATTCAGTTACATTAGAGGGTTTTCGAGCATGAGCGGCCTTTTTAAGGTCATACCACAACATCTCAATAGGATTCAGGTCAGGACTTTGGCTAGGCCACTCCAAAGTCTTCATTTAGTTTTTTCTTCAGCCATTCGGTGGTGGACTTGCTGGTGTGTTTAGGATCATTGTCCTGCTGCAGAACCCAAGTTCGTTTCAGCTTGAGTACACGAACAGATGGTCGGACATTCTCCTTCAGGATCTCTTGGTAGACAGCAGAATTCATAGTTCCTTTTATCACGGCAAGTCTTCCAGGTCCTGAAGCAGCAAAACAGCCCCAGACCATCACACTACCACCACCATATTTTACAGTTGGTATAATGTTCTTTTTATGAAATGCAGTGTTCCTTCTCGCCAGATATACTTGGACACACACCTTCCAAAGAGTTCCACTTTTGTCTCATCGGTCCACAGAATGTTGTCCCAAAAGTCTTGGGGATCATCAAGATGTGTTCTGGAGAAATTGAGACAAGCTTTGATGTTCTTTTGCTCAGCAGTGGTTTTCTCCTTGGAACTCTGCCATGCAGGCCATTTTTGCCCAGTCTTTTCCTGATGGTGGAGGCATGAGCGCTGACCTTAACTGAGGCAAGTGAGGCCTGCAGTTCTTTGGGACGTTGTTGTGGGGTCTTTTGTGACCTCTTGGATGAGTCGTCGCTGCGCTCTTGGGGGTAATTTTGGGCGGCCGGCCACTCCTGGGAAGGTTCACCACTGTTCCATGTCTTCGCCATTTGTGGATAATGGCTCTCACTGTGGTTAGCTGGATTCCCAAAGCTTTGGAAATGGCTTTATAACCCTTTCCAGACTGATAGATCTCAATTACTTTCTTTCTCAATTGTTCCTGAATTTCTTTGGGTCTCGGCATGATGTGTAGAATATGTGGAATACATACAAATTACAATACTCTTTGTTGAATGGTTCATAAGAGAGCAGCCTGTCTATTTGTAATGATACAATTATAAAAATGAGCATTCTGGTTGATATAACTGGACATTATTATGTGAATCATCACATTTGAAAAGCACTAATCAATTAGTCAAATCATGTCAGCACTACTTCATTTAGCTTAGATCTGTATCTATAAGTAGCATAATAATTGAGTGTAATTCATTTCTGACCCACACATACACACAGTTGTGCTTTCATGCATATTTTCTTGGTTTCATTTACTACTGTTATTGTGAATGCCTTCATAACAGTGAGATGAATATTTTATCTGAATTTTGATTCATGTATTATCATTAATCGCTCAGTGTCATAATTGATGTTTTGTGTTGCCTCCTTTCACCTTGCTGCTCTGGCATTTAAAGCTTTTTCAAAGGAATAATAAAAAAATATGTGCATGTGGCAGCTGTGTGTGTGTGTGTGTGTGTGTGTGTGTTCATGCGCGTGTGGCGACTATTTTGGTTCGACGTTTCCAGATAAACACTGGTGGCAGCTGCTGCCATAGCAACGCTATTGTGCTCCCTCCCCTCCCTCTTCTCTCCTCCCCCTCCCCGACCACTCCCCCCAATCCCCCTACCCCCTTCCACCCATCCGCCTGGCTCAGCGCTTCACAACAGCCAGAGCGTGAGGACCAGAGAGGAGAGAGGTCGGCTCGCTTCGTTTCACTGAGGAGGGGGGGAAGAGACAAGACGAGTGGATAGAGAGAGGAAAAAAAAGGAATAAAGTGGAGTGAAAAGTAGTTGCTTTGGGGAGAGAATGAGTGAGGACAACCACTCCCACTACCGGCTGGACCCCAGCGATCGCCTCAATGGGCTGGGACAGAGGAGAAAGAGACCCAAGAAGGTAAATGAATAGATGGAGAGCCACATTGTACAGAGAGCATGAGGAGTGTGAGGGAAAGGGGGGAACGCTGCCTGGTTCCTCCCAAGCAAGAGAGCAGGAGCTGGGGGTAGTGGAGGTGGAGCAGGTGGAGAGTAGTGGAGGATGTTGAGTGTGGGTTTGTGATTTTTTATTTTTCTGGCCAGAGGTGTTACTGTTGTCTCAGGGAGTGGTCTTTAGGCTGTATTAAAGCTTAATTCCTGCTGATGCTGACTTGATTTTGCTCTCCATCTCCATCTCCATCTCCACCCCTGGAGTAAAGCCATTTCCCAGAGAGAGCTCTTCTCTCCATCTCATCTGTTTTTCCCCTGGGTGAATTACTCCTCCACCACTCCCTCCTATCCATTCTGCTCCCTGTGTTTCCCCCTCTCTTCATCTCTCAGTGTGTTGTTGTTGTGGTGAACACCTCTAGGCAGGGAGTAGGAGGCTGCTCTACCATGCTGACAGGGTGGCTCCCTGTTCTGCTCACTCTTTTGTGTGCCTGTTGTTGTGGACAGCGTTACACAAAGATATCAGCTCTCATGAGATTTTTGTTATCCTATCATCCTCATTATATGAGGTCTTCTTGACATCCATGACAGATTGCTGCTTATTGTTTTATTCCTGCGACCACCATCATGAGCCACATACACCCATCACCCTCGGTGTCAGCTTTCAATGAAAGCACAGATTGCTGTGTTCATAAAGACATGGAAATTAAGTAATATTATGACCTGACTAGTCTCGCATTGTCAGACCTATCTCCACAGCGATGCGTAGGAAGGTCTGGCAACAGGAGCATACACTCCTGGATAGGAGAGAAAACAGTCAGGGGTTGTTTTCATTTCTTTAAACCAATCACAATGGTCTTGGGCGGTGCTAAGCTCCGGACGCAGCGACGCTGGCTCTGCAGAATAGTCTCAGGAAGGAACTTGTTTTGGTGGAACATTTGCACACCGCAAAAGAAAACGCCACATACAATATTGAATGAAGTTAACTGTTGACACAATACAGTAGCGTGAAATATTTAAATTAGCTGGATACATGGTTAAACATCATTGGCTCTTACCAGTGTATCTCCGTGTGTACTTCGTCCTCCCAACACGTCCCAGTTAGAGAGGTTCCCAGAGGTTCCGGTTAATGTTGCTAGATGCGACCGGAGTTTAAAGTTGACATGAAGAAAGCTCAAAGTAAGAGACATGGAACTTCCGGCGGCGGCTCCGTAACTATCCCATTCCCAAACTGTCATCGATCCAGACTATGATCTGACTATCTATACAAGTTCAATACAACAAGTCCTCCAAACCATATAACCACATAGGCTGTTTGTTCCTACGCTCTAATGCAACCATTAGTTGTTTAATGAATTAGCTCCCATTGCAATGGCAGAAAATAAGTTTTCCGTCATTTTACCTAAATGTAACCGTCGAGGTTTTAAACACATCGTTAACGTGGAACGGTCACAGTTTGGTTAGGTTTAGGCATGAAAACTACTTCAGTACATTCGTTACGTTACTTCACTTTTGTGTGTACTGTACATGACGGAATTACGAACGTGATGTAGTTCCGTTTGTTTACTAAGTAAAAATAACTTGCTGTTTATATTTTCAAACAGGAGAAGAACACTGGTCTCCTTGGTCGAGGTCCTGTGTTTGTTTGTTTCAAATGACTTAGGCCTATCACAGTTTCCTAGAGCTGTCTGCAAATATCTTGTTTTGGCTGACCGACCCAAAGATGTTGGATATAACATATAAAGACTTGAATAACTAACTTCGGAATTGTAGCTAAGAAATGCCAAAGAGTGTGACATTACATATGTGTAAAAACTAGAGGGCATTGACTAGTTTATTTTTTCAGTGTAAAACGACAGTCTCATGTATTTTTATACACTTTAATATTAGATACCTGCCTCAGAAATACAGTATTGTTTCGATAATCACACATAGTTTAGTTTAAAAATAGATACTATAAAAAGGAGATATTCATTCTTATTGTCTTCACGATGAAAATTCATTGAAATGTAATATAACAGTTCACTGTCTACACTAAAACGACAGCAGAAGAATGAACGCTTTAAGCTATTCTTCCTTTCATTCTCTATGACAACCAATACATCCTTCAACTAAACAACTAAATCACTTGTCCAAAACAACCTCTTTGAGCATGTTCTGATCTGCCACTTCAATGGTTAAGGTTAAGGTCAGGTAGGTACTTTGTTCAGGAGAGATTATGGTAATGGTTACAAGAAACCAACACTGACTGTCCCAACCATCCACATTTACTGAAGAGTCTAATCATTTTGACAGAAGGAACTAATAGATAGAAAGGTTGGCATCTTAATGTTGCTACTACACTGAAATACTTAATCATGTGTGTGAATGCTGACTGTCATACAGTATGTCAGTGTTCTTAGAAGCCCTGTGGTATCCAAATTAATATTGACATGGCCTCAGTCTGTGTCTATTTCTGTCTGTGGTGATTTTTTTGTCCCGCTATCTGACTCTGTATTTCTCTTTCCATTTCTCTCTATCCTTCTCTATTACATATGACAGCTCAGTCTTTTCTCACAGGCTAGAAGGACACAGACAGACAAAATCCAGCATTATTGCATTTTGTGGTACTTTCTGTTCGTTGGTTCGAGGGAATTGAGGCTCACAGAAGGAGACTGGCTCGGCCAATTCCATCTTTTTTTTTTTTTTTTTTTTTTTAACCAATAACAGTGATGTATGAATGTAAACAAGCCTGTTTTTCATGGCTGACTATCAGATTCAATGCCGTTGTGCTCATTTGGCTATGTCAGTCTTGAGGTTTTCCAAAAGTTGACTTTGCAGAACAACTAGACATTGGTTACAAAGTGTGCAAGAATCTCAATGACTTTTTATTCTTTATTTTATAAAGGACAACACACATTAATTAACATTTCTGTAAATGTGCCAGTGTTAGCCAGCCAGCTAATTTTCAACTGTAGTCCTTTGGCCAGATGATTTTAGACCAGAGCAACAGGAAAAAAGACATTAGTACAACATGGCTTCTTCTAAAATGTCATCACTGCGAACTGTAATTAGTTCACGCTGATAAACACCAAGCATCTTTTTTTGGACAAATACAGGAGTAATGACTACTTACCTCCAAGACTAAGACAAAATTATAGTAAGCAAGACACAACAGCAGTTAGCATGTAGCCACGCCTCCATTCATAGACCAGAATGCCTGCTGCCTTAGGGCATGTCTGCCTCTTTAATTGGCTGAGAAAGCGGTGAGAAATGCCAGAAAAAAGTGCATAAAAAAGGAGGACACTAATGTCAGCTGCTTGTGTTGCCAGCACATCACTTACACAAGGTAATATCAAAAAATAAATACACATACAAATGTACCTGAAAGATTCATTGGTTTGAGTCATTTTCCATGAAAAAAAGTAAAGAATTCTTTAAATTCACTATTCACTAAATGTACTAGGTTTGAGTTGTGGACAAAACAAGACACTTGAGGACATCATCTTGGGCTGTGGGAAACACTGATCGACATTTTCACCATTTTATATCAGTTATGTTGAGAAAATAACTGACAATGTGAATAATCGTTAGTTGCAGCCCTAGTGTTGTGCTATTCAAGATATCACACTTGAGTGTTAACATTTCTTCTTTAACTAAATGTCTGCTTACTAGGTTTTTCCAGAGCTTTCAACTGGTCTTCATCATGGTCTGTATCAGCAAACAGCATCTGTTGATGAGGAGCAGTAGAAAGCTCCAGTAAAACCCAGTAAGCGGGCCTGGATTTAAGATTATTTTGGTAGTTTACATGTGTTTTTTTTGGCATAACATGTCTTGATACAGCAGATTCACCTACTATATGACATTAGACAGATTTAAACTCTTGCCTCATCGAATGTGATTGGTCAGTCCATTAGCCATTGAAAAATGTCATTAACGAGCTCTGAAGCAGTTGCTTACTGTGAAAAACCAGAAAGAGTAGCCATATGCCCTGCTATGTCCTACAGTGTCCTGCTACGCCCTGCAG
Source organism: Sander vitreus (assembly GCF_031162955.1). Taxonomy (NCBI): domain Eukaryota; kingdom Metazoa; phylum Chordata; class Actinopteri; order Perciformes; family Percidae; genus Sander; species Sander vitreus. Next base: position 19,787,296 of record NC_135873.1, on the reverse strand, counting down.
TGCACTGTTATGCCGTGAACTACTACAACTACTATTTCTAGTCATAGTTCTATTATCTTTACTGTGACTATAATTGCCACTGTTCATCACCCCCCCAACCGGCACCGTCAGACACCGCCCACCAAGAGCCTGGGTCTGTCCCAGGTTTCTCCATAAAAGGAAGTTTTCCTCACCCCTCGAGGTTTCTGCCTAAAAGGAGTTTTTCCTCACCACTGTCACACTAAATGCATGCTCTTGGGGGAATTACTGGAATTGTTGGGTCTTTGTAAATCATAGAGTGTGGTCTAGACCTACTCTATCTGTAAAGTGTCCTGAGATAACTCTTGGTATGATTTGATACTATAAATAAAATTGAATTGAAAAATGAATTGAATAACAAATGTTACAAGGCAAAATAGAGAAACTGCTGTTAGATTGAACTTGTCTTTCCACATTTACATATCGTAGAACAAGAGTGTGAGGGGGGAAAGAGGGAAAGGCTCAGAAAAGGACTTGTGTGCGAATGTGTTTATTGCTGAATCTACTAAAGTAAATTGTTGGTGGAAGCACAGGGTAAAGCGTTTGGCAGCGGGGGGGCATTCAGAATCAATAGATGAATTATTGATATGCTCCCTCCCCCATGCTTAGATTGGCACACAGGAGCACACATACAAATACACACCCAGCTGGTGACCTATGGGAGCTGATCTTTGCTGTGTGCAGGGCAATTGACTGAGAGTGAGGTGCTCTGGTTATGTCTGCTGTTGCAATCCTTCATATTTGGAAACCAACACACACTTGAGTTGATGTTTTCAGTTGGTAGAAAGCCTCTGTTTAATACAGCATGTTCTTGGCTCTTTCATGAAAGCCCTAAGTACTTTAATCTCCCACTCAATTACCCCGTCCCCCTCTCCCACTGATCCAGAGGGGGTTTAAAACACATCCCCTCTGTACCCATACAGCCTATGCTTATTCACTGTATAGATTATTTCAAGGGGAGAAAGACCGTGGCCTTGATGAAGATGCAGGTTTTATTTTCTGATGAGCACAGGACGGTTTCAGGTTTGTGGGTTTCTGTTCTGCAGGGCAAGGACAGTTTGCTAAAGTCAGATTGGTGTGTTATTTCAACAGACGGAGAGTACATGGATTTTCAACCCGTCTGTTTCTGGGACTCAGCAGTTTTTCATTTAGAAAAAGAGAGTCATATTCAGCCAAATAACAGACAATCATCAGGATTTGCTGCCCTGCTGGTCTCTTATATTGGCTTTTAAGTTAAACAACAGTTATCTAGGAATAAAAGTACAACATTAGATTTGCTTCACGCATGTTTGCCTTTCATTTATGATGTGACTAGTCCAATCAATGTCAGAAAGCACTTGCATAGTATATACTGTACATGTATATGAGAAGCCTTTAACCTTAAATCACACTGAGACATTTTAATAAGAACTGAAGTAGGGCTGGGTATTGTTTAAAACGTTTAAATACTTACGCCAATCTGATACCTCAGTTTCTGTAGTGAAACCATAACTTTTTTACAGCCCAGTATACCAAGACATTTGTTCCTTATTGGACAATTTTGCACCTCACAATTTGTACAATAGTGTTCAGTGTTCAAAAACTAGAGTTCCCTTTATGTCATTGTCAACGGAAAGAAACAGTGTGGAGGTTGGGGTTGGTGGAATGTAACATGTCTTTTATGTGGAAGACCAGAGTTTACGTCCTGTCACAAAAAAAAAAAAAAACTGTATAAATGAGGAGATCTCGGTCAGAGGATCTGGAGACAGAGAACGTCAACTCTTATACGAGGACAACTATCGACCGCCGTGACACAATTACTGGGTTACTTCCCTGCTGTCTGGTCTGATTTGTCTGGAAATAACTCTAAAGATAAAGAGGACGTGCCCAGAGTGTCTCTCTGATCCAGTGACTGTTCACCCTGTGACTCAGCTCATCAGGGGACAAAATGTCTCCTGTTGTTGGAGTTTTTGCTTTCATCATATAACCCGAGGCTTTATGTATTGCGTTTTTGGGTTGTCCGTCCTTCTATTTGGCACAATGTGTTTCTACAAAAACTGGCCACCATTCAACGCCATAACTCAGGAACAGAAGGGGAGATTGTAAACATATTTACAGTAAAATTTGGTCAGATACTGAATTGGTGACACTAATCTTGGGTGCCCATCTTGAAACTGTTAGGATTTTATAGATAGTCTGTGTGTGAAGCATCCATGTTTTATTCCCTGGAATCATACATCGCCATATAGTAATGACTTCCATTTTGCCAAAACATACACTACCTTTTGTTAAGTTCCTTCAAAGTCTTCACTTCGTATATTTTATGAGTCAGACAAGGGTCTAAACTGCAATTTGAGGCAAACAATTGTAAGACGCTCTAGTTTGTTCTTATAGTGTGTATTTTTGAAGTGTGATTTCAAGCCTACTTTGATGAGTGAGTGTGTGTGTGTGTGTGTGTGTGTGTGTGTGTGTGTGTGTGTGTGTGTGTGTGTGTGTGTGTGTGTGTGTGTGTGTGTGTGTGTGTGTGTGTGTGTGTGTGTGTGTGTCTTTGACCCTTCCATGCTGCCTCTTTTTTTGGACAGCAAACAACAACACAGATGGTCTGTGAGGATGACACCCAGACGTCGCTATGGCGACCAAGAGCCTTGCCGCCAAAAAGAAAACCTTTAGCTGAAAACATCTGAGGCGACATGTCTAGGCTCTGGCAGCATATTGTCGGATGTACAGTTTGGGTTTTTGTCTGAAAAGTGACAATTCAGTTCACTTTGCCTAACATTTGACAGGAGCAGTGCTCTGATAGTCCCTTGACATAAGGTCAGGGTGTGGCTATTCCCTGGACGACCATGACGCCGTTGCTGTGTTGCTGTGTGATCCAGGTTGTTAAAAAGATTGGGTTCAAAAGGAGGTTAGGCTTCTTGTTGTTCTCTTTTATTACAAGAAAAACGTGCCAAACAGACAGACAGATAGATGAGGATTAAGATGCTGAGTGAGAAGGTGAGGGCTAAAGGAAGAAAATTGGGTTTAATGAGCGTTTAATCTCAATATGGCGGCTGATGCTGTAGATGCACATTCGTATCAGGAAATAACTTCAATCCGCTCCCCCCTCTGCTCAGACTCCTGGTGCCATAACCGATGATAACCGAACAGAGTGGAGGCGTGGCATTTTTTACAGGGCTACCTCACACAAACATGACAAACATGATCTTCCAACCAACATCTTTTGCCATCTTTCCAAAAAGTTCAAATTTTTAATCAATAGCAATAGTAGTTAATGGAATTGTTATTTTGTACTGTGTGAAAAACATACATCCACAACAATCTTGTTTTCTTTCAGTTATTATATTTATCACAATATAAACCATGTCTGTGTTACTGTTGAGATTTGGCCTAATATAAAATCTCAATACTAGGTGACTACTACAGTTTCAGAACGGGAAAAGTTAAAAAGAATTGTAACGGCTGAAATGAGAAAACTCGTGTAAAGCTAACGAAAAGCCTTTAAACTACTGGTCTGATAAAGTTGATATGGCTAGCAGCTTAGCAAACTGTTGCTTAGTTACGAATCCAGCAGACACTGTAGAGTTGGTCATGATTCTCACTCTGAATGAGTAAGTCAGTACAAGTAGTCTGGCATTGCACTTCCTCCACAGCGCTGTGGAGGAAGGTCTGGCTAGTCGACACAGCATTCCTGGATGGGAGAAAAACATGCTCTGGTTTATTAACATTTCTTTAAACCAATCACAATCGCCTTGGGCGGCGCTAAGCGCCAGATGGAGCCACGGTGCCTCTGCTAAATAGTCTCTGGAAGGAACTTGTTTTGGTGGAACGTGTGTACGTTCAAAAGTAGTTTTAGTCGTGCAACAGAAAACTCAGATTGGACAGATAGTCTAGCTAGCTGTCTGGATTTACCCTGCAGAGATCTGAGGAGCAGTTAACCATAGTCCTCACAAATCCACCAGAGGTTAGAACGCCAACACAAAGAAAGAGGAAGGGGACGGACATCCTGCCAGATGAGGGAGATCCGGCGGAATTTCCGGCGGCAACGGAGCAATCACGGAAGTGGAACGTTGTGGATATAGACTAGATTATACATTAGCGTGTGATCCATATCGACATCAACTTGTCGTTATGAGATATATTAGACTACAATAAATATGAATCTAATTATGAATCATGAGTAAAATGCTTGCAGCCAAAGAGCTCATGTCTTCAACAGCTTGAATTTCTTCATTTTGACCGTACGTGTTTTTCACAGTAACAAAAGCAACAGCATGTGTGATGTCTCAGTTAGTTCTTTTGGTTGTCAGGTCCAAGGCTGGAAAAAGCAGATAGTTGTGGTAAGAATTGTTGTCTATTGCTGTTATTGTTGCTATTTCTGTCAAACTTTCCACTGGGCACCTATGTAGTTTACAAGCATAAGAGATTTACCACTCAACATGTGTACTAGAAACAAGTCTTTGATTTAAGACAGAGGTACACAAAGGCAGGCTGGTTATTTTTAACTGACAACCATCAATTTTGCCAGCTGAAATCTCAACTGGTGCTGGAAGCTATTAGAAGTTAAACTAGCTAGTTAACTTGAAATTTGTGAGTTGACTCCATCTCTGGGCAACTAGTTATAAAGAGCCCCTATTATGTTTTTTTGGATTTGTTTCCCAGTTTTTAGTGTGTTTTACAGTTTCTTTGTGTATGTAATAGATGTATAAAGAACACAAAACACATTTCACTCCAAATGGAGCTTTCTCTCTCACAGACAGCACTGTTTCTCAACTGCCTTATTCCTCCATTAACATTATCCAACAGAGAGGGCCTGCTGACCAATCAGAGCAGACTGGGCTTTTCAGGAAGGCGGGCCAAGAGCTCAGACAGATTAGGCTCGTTCGAGATGAGACAGGTCTGCGCAGAATCGATCACCGGCGATCGCCACCCAATGCATGCCGATTAGATCTGTGTCCGACTTGATCCCGACTTGCTCTGACGTCATGCACATGTGGGCAACGATGACCTCACGAGATCAAGGCGGCCGCAGGTTTGAGACACAGGAAGCGCAGTTGCTTTTCACCGACTGCAAGACCCAGGCGGACCCAGGGCATGCTGGGAAACGCCTGCCTCTCAGCTGATCTAACAGTTGATTGGTTCAGAATCGACTCAACATGATGACACTTTTATACAAACTTTTTATTGATTTTGAATTGGAGGGATTTTAACTGCTAGTTGTCGGATTTAAAGGCTTTTTCTGTGCAGACCACAACAGATCCCATGTAGAGCATTTTGACAGCTACTCTGTCTTAATAAAAACAACTGGAGACTTGTGTACAAGCTGATTTATAGGTCTGATAAAATTGTATTAAATTGGAATCGGACCTAACAGGATGTGAGTGTTTCTGTGACTTCCTGTTCAGCCTGAAGGCTGCTGGAAACAGCTGGAAACTGTCCGACGTGACAGCGGATTTTTGTCACCGCCCCCGGCTGCTTCCGCCTGCTCTCGTCCACTTTGCAGGCGAGGCGCAGTTCATCTCGAACGAGCCTAATGTTTCAGACAGAGGAGCTGCAGCAATGGGCAGTATGAGAAACATAATCTTTTTTTGAACATCAAAGCATGTAAACCTATTCTAGTAGACCCCAAGAGTACAAATATGACACTGATGAGGAGTATAAGGGCTCATTAAAACAACACATGATAAAAGCGTTTGTTAAACGTAACACGAACGAGCTTGGCTGTGGTTGCTGGAGTGTTAACTTTTCCAAATTCAATAGCCATCAAAGCTGCTAAAGTTACTCTAGACTAATAAAGTAGCATCCCTGATGCTATCTATGTAGTTACCACACACACATTTACATATTTATTACATTATATTCTCCTTGGCCTTTAAGGTAATGCTAGGTGACTACTGTAGATTGTAAGCTAGTTAATCCTGCATTTCAACGTTGGCAACTAACACTTGTTTTCAAGTCTTTTTTGAACCCTTGCATTTTTGGAAATGTGAGAAAAATGACACTACCTTCCAAAGTATAGCCTAAGTATAAATATGTGTTGCTCTACAGCAACATGCACCTTTTTTCCATGTAGAGATATCCAAAGCTTGACAAATCTGCCATGCTACGGTTTCTAAAGTTTGAGAGGACGAATAACTGTTTGGTGGTGAGGTGTAGAGAACTTTTAAATATTGATGATTCCTCCAAAGGAGTAAGTGGGATATCTGATGTTATATGATTGGTTAGCGATTATGTTTCACTGTAATTGGACATTTGTATGTTGTCAAGCAATGTACTGAAGTACTCAGTATATTAAACTTTCTCATTTTCATTTTGGAATTTTGTGCTGGACCAGCTATCAACCTAATTCTAATTAGTTCTGCAGAAACACCTCACTGACAAATTCAACAAAAGTGGCCATTTGCCTGATGAACTGCCAAACCCAGTCATTCACTGAGCGTCAGGCCTGCATTAGCACTATATGTATATGTGTAGGGACAGCTCTGAAAGACAGCTCTGTGCTGAAGTGGGAGTGCTCAGTCTGACACTAATTAGGCGTCTCCCATCTCACTTATGGATGGTCAGGAATTATTTATTGATGAGAAGATCTATCCATTAGTAATGCCTGGGGACTCTGGGGTGGCTCTTGGATCAATAGAGCTTCTCTGGTTCTGGTGATGCAAGGTGTTTGGGCAAGTCCTCGCTGTGACCTCAGCGAGGTCACAGCCCTGAAGACACAGGGGTAGTTTGTGTGGTTACACTTTCCAGACAGTTCCCTGCAGAAGTTTTCGATTTCAGTGCAAAAAGTGAACTTAATCATCTAGTAGGGTGCAGCTCTGACACATTGAGCATCCCAGCTGGTTCAGTGGTTGCACTCCAAATGCCTTTTAAAAACCTAACCGAAAAATATCAACAAAACAATCTAGAGTAAAAAAAGAGTAAAGCAACACTTAAAGGTTCTTCATCAGCCACATATCCACATCTCACTTCTCCCCTATTCTCCCTTTCAGGTTTCCTCAACTCCTCCAGCTTGTTTCAGTTTCTATGCTCTCTTGCGTTTTTCCATAGCAATACGGCCTATATCCCAACTCAGTCTCACGGCAGTTCGTGAAATGGTCACGTTATTTAATCTATTGATTCGTGCACACGGGCAAGTTTTTCTCATTTTTTTCATGGTGGCCAGCACGAAAATGTAAACTAATGTATTTCAATGGGAAGCATATTTCTTGATAACAGCACAACTACGGTAGCGAGTAGTATGAATGCCGAAAATCCGCGTAAGGAGGATGGTTGGGGTGGTGGATGGGTCAAACAACACAGGACTTTCACCCCAGAGACCGGGGATCGTGGCCCGCGTGTGGTGTTTTGTTTCCCCGTTGTTGTGTTCCTAATCACAACTGTCGTGTTATTGCGCGTCCCCCGCTGCCGTCTCCCGACGTGTTAGGTGTCCTTTCCCCGTTCATCTTTTCCTAAACCCAACCTCCGCCATCCCGTTATTGTCGTGCGTCCCCCACGGCCGTCTCCCAGTGTGTGACGCGTCCTTTTCCCATTGTTCTTTTCCTAAACCCAACCTCCACCATCTCGTTGTTGTCATCGCTTGTCCCCCGCAGACCGCGGATCGTGTCCCGGGGTGTGATGTTTGCTACCCCGTTCATCTTTTCTCAAACGCAACCTTTGTATAGATGGTTCCCATTTCGGGCTGGCCACCACGAAAAAAACGAGAAAAACGTGTTCTTATACACGAATCAAAAGATAAAAAATAATGTGACAATTTCACGAAATGCCGTGAGACTGTGTTGATATAGCCTGTCTTTACGTACATCTACTGTATATCCACGATGTTCCACTTCTGGGATTGCTCCGTTGCCGACGGAAATTCCGCCGGACATCTGTTGCCTTGGGCTTTCTTTGTGTTGGCATTTTAAACTCTGGTGGATTTATGAGGACTATGGTTAACTGCTCCTCAGATCTCTGCAGGGTAAATCCAGACAGCTAGCTAGACTATCTGTCCAATCTGAGTTTTCAGTTGCACGACTAAAACTACTTTTGAACGTACACACGTTCCACCAAAACAAGTTCCTTCCAGAGGCTTTGCAGAGGCGCCGTTGTGATTGGTTTATAGAAATGCCAATAAACCAGAGCACGTTTTTCTCCCATCCCAGAATGCTGTGTGGACTCGCCAGACCCTCCTCCGCAGCACTGTGGAGGAAGGTCTGGCAATGCGAGACTAGGTACACATTACAATGTGTGGTCAATTATAGTTAGGAATTTGGTGTCACAACTGATAGCACCTAGTTGGACTGAATCCATCTGGGTCAATTGATGTTGACAGGTGTTTGGAACTGGAATTGGGACCACTGATATCACGAAGCATGAGGAAAAAGGAATAATGTTGTTTACCTTTTATCTGCATAATGCAGAAAAAGTTAGGCAAAGCTTTAGATTGATGGCAGTTTCTTTTGTGAATAGAGCTCTTGATCACCTAATAGTCCAACTTTTTTTAAAGTTCATGTTTTCTGCCAAAACAAATTGCATGTTGCAGTGTGTCTTAACTACATTATGTATACTGTCATTGGATACTTGGACACGCAATTGCAGCCCATGCCGTTTTCAGAGTTTACTGACTGGCCTGCAATCTGATATTTCATGAAAAGTTAGCTGCAGTGGTGGCAGCAACACATTCATCAGGCCCAGCAATCAGCCATAGAAAACAAATGTCTACTGGAATCTAATATGACTCCCCTATGCTTTGTTCTCCTCCATCCCCCTGAAGCAGGAGTGAAATTGAAGCTGGTGAGGTTGGAGAGAAGGATTAGCTGTGATCACTGGGCATTAAAACACACAAATTGACACTGAAACTCCACACAGGTTTGTTTTCTTTGCCTTTCTTGTGTCACAGGATCGAGATCATGGAAACTATAGGCTCCTTTTACAGTAAGATAGAGGTTAATCTAACAGTGATTGGGTGTAATTCTGGCTTGATGGAAAGTGCATAAATCATTACAGTATTTTTATTCTGAAAACTGAAAAGGAGAGGGGGGACTAAGCAGAAAAGAGAAGTATATGTCTATAGTTTGTGTATGTAACTTTTGTTAAACATCAGTCAGCCACGAGCGCCCCGAGGGGTTCAGTGCCTTGTTGAAGGGCACCTTGGCAGTGCCCAAGAGGTGAACTGGCACCTCTATAGCTACTGATCCACGCTCTGTAGTTTGGTCCGTATGGGGACTTGAACGGCGACCCTCCGGTTCCCAACCCAACTCCCTATAAACTGATTTTTTTGCTTATGAATTCAACTTTTAATTTCGGGAAAAGAAGATTGTGTTCTTCTTTTCAAATGTTACATGATCTTGCTTTAAGATAAGGTTGTAAATAATTTTAATTTAATCTTTATTTGTCAGGGACAGTGCATATTAATAAACATTTCTGTAAATATGCCAGAATTAGCCAAAAGGTTAGTTTTCATCTGCAGTCCCTGGCCAGATGTTACAATAGGCTCCCTTAAAAAAATGAAACTTGTAGCTTTTAATATTGTGGGAATATGTGAAATACTGAATATCTGAGACTGAATAGCATTCTAATCCAGCTTCCTCTGGCACATATGAATTGTGTGGGAGTCTAATTGCTCTACTGACAATTTTCTGACTGTACACATTCTTAATGGACAGCGTTTAGGCTGTTTAGGCTGAATGTGGTATTTTAATGCAGAGAGAAAGATGACTAAGCTTCTAAGGAAGTTGGGAGCTGTTGACCCTGAGGCCAATCTCTGTGTGTGTTTCTCGTTATTTCAACCATCATCAGCTTCAGTAGGAATTCCGCGCAGAATTAAAAAGAAAAGAAACTTTACCCAATTGATCTTATAAAAGGTACATATACATTTCTATTGGTAACTTTGTGTTTTATTCCCCTCTAATCACTTTAGGGGATAACACTGTTAGGTGTACAGAGAGACAGAGTTGGGATGGATCTCAACCCAAAGAAAACATTTCAAAGTTCACCGTGACAGAAATGGACTTGATCCAGCTTGATTGAAAGGCATACTGTGTAACCTTTGACTTTCAAAGTGAGGGCGTGTGTGTGCGTATTGTGTGTGTGTGTGTGTGTGTGTGTGTGTGGGGTGTTGATTAATCTCCCAGGTCTCATCTCATCCTAATGTACACTTCATACTATAGAAATCCAGTAGATCTTATTCAGATTTACGGTATTAACTTGTCTCCACTCAATGAAATGAGGGAACAGGTTTTTGGTTAGGGTTTGACACGTAGGAAATACAGGGTTGTGTCATCCATTTAGATGGAAAGACACAACCTCTATTTGTAGAAGTCTACAATAGGAGTGCCAATCAGGAACGGACTCATCAGAGCTGCAAAAGGCATTGTTAATAGCCTAGGCTTTACCCCATTCATTCCTATAACCAATCCATGGGTCGGGCGTTTCCCATTTTTTATCAACATAGAAGAAACAGATATATTGAACAGATCTGCAAACTGTTCACTGTCACTATAATTCACTTGTTTGTTTTGTCAATATCTGCTCCAAACTTAAGCATGATTACGCTTTTTCTGGTCATATTTAGGCAACTCAAAGCACTTTGTTAAGGTTAGGGAAAGACTGTGCTTTTGTTTTAAAATAGAAAAAGTCAATGCTGACTTGAAGCAAAAGGGTCACATTGACTCTTTTAATATTTAACCAAGACTAGTATTTTTACCCTATTAACCAAGTGATATAGTAGCCTAAACCTACCAGCAGGTCACAGGATTCGAACCCCATTCTCCAATATCAAAGCTTCCGAGCTTTGTACACCCAATCATCCAGCCTAACCTCCTCCACAGGACTTCTGTTCGGTATAAGAACATATTGTTTTCTGAATTAGAAATTAGACAAGATGTAAGAGTAGAGGTTGTCATTTTGACACAGATGTGTTGTGTTTTTATTGGGGGTATTACGTTAATTGAATAATTTTCTTCCTAACATCCTCCCAACTGCCTAAACAGCTATCAGTTATGAAGGGAATGGTTTGAAAGGCATCATAGCTGCTTTAATTGTACAGACACTCCTTTACTATCTTTTCTAACAGCAATGCTAATACCAGTATTTTCTCCTTTTGAAATTGACGGAATTTCTGTTTATGAAAGCAGCAAAAAAACGAACAGAGATAGATTCTACCCTACCTAATAAAAAACGGCATGTTTCTAACAGTTGCGTGACCAGAGACGTAACAAACCCTGGTTAAATATTAGAGATGTATTTGAAAGATGGAGACAGCTTAGAGCCCAAAAGGACGCAGAGTTTAGTTGGCTAATTTCCTCCTGAACAGATAAGCATTAGCTTCAGGCTAATTTATCACAGCTACAAGGGACGGGCATTTTATGTCATTTCAACATTTGTGTACTTACATTGAATTATATATCTAGAGTACCCGTAATTCTAAGCCGAAAAAAGTGTGTCTGTCAGTTGGGTACAGAGCTCCGCGTGAGCACGGGCTTTTATGACTGTCAATATAACCAGCATCTAACGTTAGCTACTCCGCTGTGCTGTGGAGTAATGTCTGGCTATGTGAGACAAGCGTCTCGTAACATTGTTGGATGCTGCGGTCTCAGCCTGGCAGCCTCCATGAACATCGACTCTGGACGAATCTCTCTAGTATTTTGAAATTGTACTGCAGTAACTATTTTAAACACTAGCTGTCAGTAATACATATTGCACTTTTAACTTTAAATAAAACATTGTTAGCTATAACTATAAGTCTGATACTTCATTTATAATTATGAATATGTGTGCAGATAAGTCAGTCAGAAGCCTTTGAAAAGGGGTTTGACTGGCATGTGGTGGAGTAAAACCAATTGAATTGATCAAATTGACAGTGACAGCAATTACAGCATGAAATCAAAAAGCAAGTGATTGAAGCCTTATTTGAACCATGTATCAGCTGAATATGGGTGTGCTTAACTTGATTGGCAGTACTGGAAGTGTATAGGGTGTGATATACTGTAGCTGCTGGAACAATAGAAAGAAAGGGGTATGGATGGACAGGGATTGGAGAGTGGGGGAAGGCTTTCAATTCAGCCGAGTGTGAAGGAGCAGACAGAGGAAAGAAAAGGAGGAGGAGACCGATAGACTTGATGTTGGTATTTGAAACACTACAGCAATCTGTAGTTTGAATATGCTTATACATGCTACCTACGTAGTAAATGAAAAAATGGCAACAAGCTGAAAGTTGGAGAACATTTACACGACCTTACACTTCCGGGATTGCTCTGTTGCCACCAGAAATCTTACCAGTCCTCCTTTTCGGCCGGATATCCGGTACCTTCCTCTTTCTTTGTGTTGGCGTTCTAACCTCCGGTGGATTTCTGAGGACTATGGTTAACTGCTCCTCAGATCTCTGCAGGGTAAATCCAGACAGCTAGCTAGACTGTCTGTCCAATCGGAGTTTTCTGTTGCACGACTAAAACTACTTTTGAACGTACACGTTCCACCAAAACAAGTTCCTTCCCGAGGCTATTTTGCAGAGGCACTGGGGCTCAGTGTGGCTCTTAGCACCGCCCAAGATGATTGTGATTGGTTTAAAGAAATGCCAATAAACCTGTTTCTCTCCCGTCCCAGAATGCTGTGTGAAGACACTCCTCCGCAGTGCTGTGAAGGAAGGTCTGGCAATGCGAGACTATCTTAAAGGTAGACTTTGAGATTTGGCTTGAGCTTGAATGATTGACTTTACTTACTTGAGTCATGAAAGCATTCAAATCTCAATTTTAAATCTTGCTGTGGACGTTTTTTTTAAACTTTATTATATCTGACACATAATCCTCCACTGCTGTGGAGAGAACCTTTCACTCATTCCACCTCCTGCTCTGTGAATACAGTCCACCTACAGCAGGAAAGGAAGCAAAGTGCAGAAAACTTTCAGAACTTTATAACCAAGTGGGTTTGACATTAATAAGGCCTGTCAGACTGAATGCAGCCAATCAGAATAATTTTCCAAAATGCCTCAGTATATACATATGGCTTGCTGCTTACCCACCATCTGTCCTGTGTTTACAGTGGGGGAAAGGCTCAAATCTCATATTTCTCAAACAACTTAAGCAAGGTTTGGGGTGATGTGAGGTTTGAGTTGCTGCAGCTAATTTCTAAAGGATGTTGTTTCTGTTACACGGTCATTATTACTTCACTAAAAGATTTATCTTAAATCCCTAGGAAGGTTTTAAGGTATAGACACAAATTCATCAGACCGGCACATACTGGTACTTAGCAGAATGTCAAGGATTTTCCATATCTGTATATCTGTATCTGTGTCTCTGTATTTCTGTGTATCTGTATTAGTGTCTCTGTATCCCAACCAGCAGCGGCAGATGGCCGCCCACCAAGAGTCAGGGTCTGCGCGAGGTTTCTCCCTAAAAGGAAATTCTTCCTCGCCACTGTCACACCAAATGCTTGCTTGTGGGAAATCGTTGGGTCTCTGTAAATTATAGAATGTGGTCTAGACCTACTCTATCTCTTAAGTGTCCTAAGATAACTCCTGATGTGATTTGACAGTATAAATTAAATTGAATTGAATTGAATTGAAAACAGAAGCTCCGATAGAAGTCAGTGCAATTCTCTTAATAATTTAAGGATGATCAGCGAGGATATTGCCTATCTGGACATAAATATTTGATTGAATCACTATTGTTAGGCTGAGTGTTGTCTGTAATTAATCAACCAGTTATTAAAAGCCAACTGTTTAATCTAAAGGCTAAGATTTAGTTGGAGGAGTCTGATGCTGCGAACATTATCTGTTACTGTAATGTTACATGTTAACATACAGGACTTTCAAGCCAGAGAGCGGAGTTCGCTTCCCGGGGAAAACTAAGGCCTTTCACCCAGTAAATGCATGTTCCTTAGGAGTGTTTTTATTTTTTATTACATTAAAAATTATCTTTTGACCATTTTAGGCCTTTATTTGTATAGGACAACTGTAGGCGGGAAGGGGGAAAGAGGAGGAAAAGACATGCAGCAAAGGGACGGTCGAGTCGAGGAGTACACCTCCATATATGGGTGCACGCTCTACAAGGTGAGCTACCCAGGCGCCCAGGAGTGTTTTAATACAAACCACGATCTTTTTCTTAAACTTAACTGGTTGTTTTGGTGCCTAATCTTAACTTTTGTGGTGGAAAAACGCTCATATTTTGTGGACTAAATTTAACCGTAATATCCGCAGAAACAACCAGCAGCTCGCGGTGCTCTGTACCCGACTCAAAGTCACCTATTCTCGGGTAACTGAACCACCAACTACTGCTGATACAATGGAGGTCTGGGTCACGAAGCTCTGTAGCGCCTTCAGAGAATAAAAGAGAGTTGTTACCCAGCAGGCCTTTGTGCTGTATGATGTAACCACTCACGCCAAATCCCCCTCTGACCGTGCTTATGGGTGCAAGTGTTTGAGACATTCATTTGGTGGCTCTGACCTCTGCAGTGGCTCGCCTCCCACTGACTTCCTGATTGAAGATTGACCTTTTTGTGGAGGCTGAGGGGATTTGGGGAGATTTGCTGTGGTGTGAGAATCTGTTTTTTTTTATTGGACTGGAGGACTGCACAAATATGTTTGGAGGCCTTTAAAGGGTCATTCTGTTTTGATAGTACCCTGGTCCTAGTTGTGTATCGTTTCATTTTCTACTGATATTTGCAGTGTTTAAATGGAGTCGGGACCTCAGGCTTCTGCCTGAAGCTCTTCTGCTTTAGTTGTATTTAGCTATGTGTTTGCAGGTGTGTACTTGTGTGCCTGTATGTCTCTTTACCCACCAAAGCCTATGTTGCTAGGTTGTCGACTTGTTTGGCCCGGAGCTGAGAGCTCAAGTGCAAAAATAAACAATAGAGGTTAGTATTTGTGTCCCTCTCTAAATCTTCCTCTGAGTTTTGATTAAAATGAAAGGTACAGCATATTCCTGCAATAAAATTATGGGGGGAGCTCTTATATTTAGTTTGGTTCGATTCTTTTTACCTCGGCCCCGAGCCATGCATATTAGGTATAAGATAGTTTTCTATTCCTTTTGGACATATATTTGTAAAATATTGTTATATAGCCTATTGCTGAAAGATGATTTTTGAACATTCAAAATAAGAAGTTGCTGTAGGGTTAGGTTCCAATCACCGGTTCCACTTTGGATCGGTTTCCCAATCAGCAAAATACCTTATTTCGCTCCAACGCTAACAAATCTCTTATTAAAGCTTATATCTCTCTTTACTAATTGTATTATCAAAGAGCAATAGGAAACATATACTGCAAGTAACAACTTCTTATTTTTTGCCGACTGGTCAAAATGGCAGACATTAGCAGTGGCAGATTAGATTAGCTGTAGCTAATTATGCTTCAGTCTGTAATGGTTGAATGAAACGTTTGTCAGATCTCTGCAACTGGTGTCAGTATTAAGCTAAAGATGGTAAATGAGTTGCAATTAATTAAACCTTCAGTTACTTTTAATGTTGTAAGGTAAACCTATATTAAATTCAACAAGGGATTCAAAAGGATTGTTGGTTTTAGAAGTGGATGCAATAAATGCGATTGAAACATATCCCGATATTGCAGATACAGTATGGTCAGTATTTAAATTTGCATTGGCAGTGATTAATTTGCAGATATGTTCAACATAAGCATTTTATCATTGTAGTCTAGATATTTGGGTCTCAGGAGGTGGAGCAGGTCGTCCTTTAACTCCAAGGTTGGAGGTCCGATCCCCGGCTCCTCTTGTACGCATGTCGAAGTGTCCTTGCGCAAGACACTGATCCAAGTTGCTCCCGATGGCAGGCCAGCGCCTGGCATGGCAGCTTCGCCACCATCAGTGTTTGAATGGGTGAATGAGCAGCAAATTGTAAAGCACTTTGTCAGGTAAGGTAAAAAGGTGCTATATAAATGCAGTACATGTACCATACCCTTTTTTTTGCTATTACATATTAGTCTGGGATCCAAGTGATTTCAGGGTTGAACATGGATGATTGTTTGTAGTTGCCTAATATACAGTACATTATGTTGCTCATGAATACATTTTATTTTAAAGCATAGACTGTAATTGTGTTTGTTTTGTTTCTTGTCTTTTTGCCCTTACATTTATTTATATTGATGCTTATTACAGGCAGTTGAAGATTCCTTAATGTAAGGCTATGCCTCGTACCTGCTGTTAAACATGCTAACATGCTATAAACCTGATGAATATGGCAAAGATAATTACATTGACAGGCCCAAGGAGGCCATGACAACATGTTGAAACCCATGTTGATGTATTTGGGAAAGATTTATCTAGAAGTGGTTGCAGTTGTGACGGCAACATCTGTACTGTCTTTCTCTGGCCTAGTCTTTCTTTCCACTTAATATTTTGATTAATCCATCAGCCTTACTGTCACATCCCATGCCTCGTCTTCATTTCACAGTTTTTTTAACATCCCTCTCTGCACTTTTTCCCTGCCTTCTCTCCTCATAGTCCATCTGTGCATTTGGAGGCATGAAGCCATTAAGCCTTACACAGTGGTTGGGCTAATCCAGTTAGCTCAGCTGGGCTCATTCACTGTGCCTCACCACCAACATTGTTTCTGCTAATCCAATTGGCACAGCCTCGCCACACGCTACACACACACATAGGCGCCTATACAGATGCACCTCAATATTATTCTCACCCTTCACATACAGATGAACAGTCACACACAGAGTGAGACAGGACATCCTGCTAAATCTCTTGCTTTAGAATAAAACCTGAATTCCTCCCTTGGATTAACAATGCTTGAGTGACCCCTCTTGCTGTGTAACATGATAAAGCAGAAGTCTGACAGGGAACAAAAAAAAACCAAGCTTTTGTTTGATTTATTAGTAACTTTTCAACAGACGTTATTGGTTAGTCATCAGTGTGTGTTGGTGGGGCCTTGGCATGTTTTCTGTGCCAGATTTACTCAATCATCATGCTGGTGTTGAGAAGAGGCTTCCCATTGTCACGACTGAAAATTGGATTTCATATAGTATGCTTACCAAATTTAAAACCATTTGGATGATTTTGTTTCCATGAATAAAGCTTTTCATTAGTGCTTACTGCCAGACTGTCAAGCCACACTCTGATTGGTTAATGGATCCACTCAAGAATTGCTCCACCCGGTACCCAGCATTTGTGGGGTGTTGTGTCATAGCGGAAGCCTTTTCTAACCCAGCACGTCTACAAGTTCAGTGATGTTGACCAATAGGGGCCCAGATCATGGACAAAGCAAAAGGGAAATGCTGTTGTTGGTGCTGTCATGTGAAACAGTTTACCAATCTTTTCCAATCTTGACCTAAGTACGTCAGTTTGACCATTTGATGAAATATATAAATGTGAGCATTGATTAAAAATCTTCAGAATTGCTATTCCTGTGATCCGAAAATAACAAATTCTTGGCAGGATATGATATCAGTTACATTGATTAAGATAACTTTTTCTCAGTCATGTGGTGCAAATTAAGACTTCTAACACAATATATTACGCAAGGCATTGCAAATGCTGTCCTTAAAAAGCACAAGTTCAGTGAATGAACCCCCTTAAAGAAGCCATTCATTCCAGTCACCAGGGTCTGCCCTTGCTCTGAACATGTTGTTAACTATACAAACAGTGTGATGCTAACATCCCTGAGGGCTTTACAGCAGTACATGCTTTTCCACTCACTGAAAGGAAAGTGGTCCTCGATCAGAGCCCTGGGGAACACCAAAATGACTGTCTTGTGATTATTATTTTGTTAACTGTTATCTCCCAGCATACTGAGGCTAGAGACTCAGTGTTACAAAGGATGAGCAGTGGGCAAACTGAAGTATGAGGGTGGCTAAAGGGTCACTAGGTCCAACAGGGCAAGAAAGATGAACCATTAGAAAATCATACAGGTTGTAAACAAGATTATTTTGAAAAACAAAACAAAAGTGAGAGCATATGTAATGTTGCCAATTATCCTTATTGCACAGGGAAACCATGGCTTTGCCAAGTATTGTACATAAGATTTATCCTGGAAGTCTCTCTGTCAACTGGAATGAATGTTTACACTGGATAGTTAATAGTTTTAACATTTGCTCTTCCTTCCAAACAAATTTCACTGACTTCTGGGTCTGTCTACAAGCTGAATGAGCATCTGACAGGTTTTGTTTTTTTCCATGTTCGACGTACTTTAAGCAAAGAGAGTACAATGTTATCAAAACTCTTAGAACCAATGGCCAGAGCTATGAAAATGAAACCAAAGTTTGTAATCAACAGAATTTTCCTTCAAGCACGTCCTCATATGTAAAGTCCACTAGACAAGAATTTAAGAATAAAGGTCCACCTTACCTAATTGATTTAATATAGATTTTTGCTCAGATGAAAGTCAGATGCCAGGCATGGGACGTCTTCTCAAGCACCACATTTTAAGCATGTATTGTAATACAGAACTTCTATAGAGCAGCAAGCATGATTTACTGACAGTGGAATGAACCTTCCGTGAATTAAAACAATTATTCCACTGCCATTGATACAATATAAAAAAGTCAGAGTAATTCCCACTTAGGTCTTAACAAGGCAAGAGTAAAACATAAATGGCTATCTGGCTCTTAACATGCAGCTTAAACCCTGGTTCATTAAGTTGATCAGTAGGCTATACTTGACAATCATGCTACCCCATGATATTGTCAGCAGTAGTGTGTGTACGTGTTTTGAGTAATGTCGTAGGCCGTTTGGTTCACATTCTAGAGTTTGTGCATGTCACAAGGTGAAATTCATAGGAAGCGCCTGGCCCTGGATGAATTAAAGCCATTTCAAATTAAAAGGCCCATCATACACATGAGAGCAGCGCTGGAGACATGACAGCTCACTGAGCAGCAACAGCCAAATGCAAAAAGGCCAGTCTATTCATCAGCAGTGAAAGATCGCCTTGTTACGCAAGACCTTCCACTGCACTTCGCTTTCTTCCACCCATTGCTTCTCACAAGTGACACAGAGGAAAGAAAGACAAGGCAATGCTGTCATCTGTATCTTGGAGATCTTTGTTGATGTTTTGGTCAATGTGGGTTTTCAAAAGAAGGAATCAAATGAGAATTTAATCAAATACAATAGAGGGGTCAGAGGATAAGAGCTCTGGTGTGGAGTCTTCTCCACAGCCGGAGGTTACAGACAGTCTAATTAGTTGTATTGACACAGTCATTTGGAAGTTCAGCTTATTTTCCACATTAACTGCCTGATTTAAATTCCAAGCTAGCCTCTTCAATTTTCATTAGTGTACATTAGACTAGTGGGAGTTACAGCTTTATTTACTGAGGTGAAGGCCACATTCAATAAGTTTCCTTGTAAACGATAGTGTGAGATGGGATAATTTGAGCACAGAATAAGACGTTTTGGAATCACATAAATTAAGATAAATAAGATAAGGTGAGCCTTTATTGATCCCGAGAGGGGAAATTTGGTGATTGCAGCAGCACACAAATGATCGTAATGCAAAGAATAATTTAAATTGAGCAGACCAAAATCTATTATCTCCTCAGTTATTTTATGTTTCTATTATCAGTGTACCATCACAAGTTCATAAAGTTTACGAAAATTGTACGAACTTCTTAGGTGTGGCTGTGATGTGACTACTCCATCCAGTTACCAATCTCCCAGTGCTTGCGACGTACAATGACTTACAGAGATACATAACAGCTACAAGTGTATGCACTATACAGGATTTACCCTATTATACTTTATCGACAGGAATAGATAGGTCAAACAGCAAACAGCCACCCACAAATAATCTATAAACAAAGCATCAGGCTGTCGTTGAGATTTCACATGAACAACGGTTAAAGTTACTCAGGCGAAGAATACCATAATTCCTCCATTCAATTAGGCCTAAGCAATGCACCCCAAGCTTAACAAACAGCCATGTATATCAGCTCTTCCAGTCTCTCCACTGCTGGCTGTTCCAGTTTAACAGGAGAGAGGAGCAGGAGGGGTTAGGATGGTGACCGGCCTCCGACGAGCTGTTACCATCACCATCTTCAGCCAGAGAGGACATTATTTCTTCAGCTTCTTCTTGCGTTGTCACCCCAGCGGGAGGTGTGCTAACAGGACTTGCAGTAGGTGAATCGGTCATGCTATTAACGTCATCGCTACACAGTTTCTTAGTAAAACCCCAAAAAATATATTTTTGCCATGGCTATATGATGCTAACTACAGAATGGATTTCAAGGACTTTGCGCACTGATCAATGGCCTCCAACGTTTATATTTTTTCTATGAATCTTTGAGTTAACATGTACTTGTACCCTGGATCTTGTTCTTTCGGTCATGACCCAGCCTTCATGACCATAGGTGAGGGTAGGAACAAAAACTGACCGGTAGATTGAGAGCTTTGCCTTCTGGCTCAGCTCTCTTTTCGTCACAACGGTGCGATAAATTGAATGTAATACCGCACCTGCTGTGCCGATTCTCCGACCAATCTCCCGCTCCATTGTCCCCTCACTCGTGAAAAAGACCCCAAGGCACTTGAACTCCTTCACTTGGGGTAAGGACTCATTCCCTACCTGGAGAAGGCACTCCATCGGTTTCCTGCTGAGAACCATGGCCTCCGATTTAGAGGTGCTGATCCTCATCCCAGCCGCTTCACACTCGGCTGCGAACCAATCCAGTGAGTGCTGAAGGTCACAGGCCGATGATGCCATCAGGACCACATCATCTGCAAAAAGCAGCGATGAGATCCCCAGCCCACCGAACTGCAACCCCTCTCCACCCCGACTACGCCTCGATATCCTGTCCATAAATACTACAAACAGGATTGGTGACAAAGCGCAGCCCTGGCGGAGGCCAACTCTCACCTGAAACGAGTCCGACTTACTGCCGAGAACCCGGACACAGCTCTCGCTTTGGTAGTACAGAGATTGGATGGACCTGAGAAGGGACCCCCTCACCCCGTACTCCCGCAGCACCTCCCACAGTATCTCCCGGGGCAGCCGGTCATACGCCTTCTCCAGATCCACAAAACATGTAGACTGGTTGGGCATACTCCCAGGCTCCCTCCAGGATCCTTGCGAGAGTAAAGATCTGGTCCGTTGTTCC
Organism: Sander vitreus; assembly: GCF_031162955.1. Lineage (NCBI taxonomy): Eukaryota > Metazoa > Chordata > Actinopteri > Perciformes > Percidae > Sander > Sander vitreus. The sequence goes on along the minus strand of NC_135873.1, from coordinate 19,766,286 downwards.
ACGACCAGGACGGAATCCGCATTGTTCCTCTTTAACCTGAGATTCGACTATCGACCGAACCCTCCTTTCCAGCACCTTGGAGTAGACTTTACCGGGGAGGCTAAGAAGTGTGATACCCCTGTAATTGGCACACACCCTCTGGTCCCCCTTTTTAAAAAGGGGAACCACCACCCCGGTCTGCCACTCCTTAGGCACCGTCCCAGACTTCCACGCAATGTTGAAGAGGCGTGTCAACCAAGACAACCCCTCCACACCCAGAGCTTTAAGCATTTCTGGACGGATCTCATCAATTCCTGGGGCTTTGCCACTGTGGAGTTGTTTAACTACCTCAGCAACCTCCACCAGGGAAATTGATGCCAATCCCCCCTCATCCTCCAGCTCTGCCTCTACCATAGAGGGCGTATTAGTCGGATTTAGGAGTTCCTCAAAGTGCTCCTTCCACCGCCCTATTACCTCCTCAGTTGAGGTCAACGGCGTCCCATCCTTACTGTACACAGCTTGGATGGTTCCCCGCTTCCCCCTCCTGAGGTGGCGAACGGTTTTCCAGAAGTACCTTGGTGCCGACCGAAAGTCCTTCTCCATGTCTCCTCCAAACTTCTCCCACACATGCTGCTTTGCCTCTTTCACGGCAGAGGCTGCAGCCCTTCGCTACCTTGCAACTGCCTCTGGAGTTGTCTGGGATAACATATCCCGGAAAGACTCCTTCTTCAGTCGGACGGCTTCCCTGACCACCGGTGTCCACCACGGTGTTCGTGGGTTACCGCCCCTTGAGGCACCTAAGACCCTAAGACCACAGCTCCTCACCGCAGGTTCAGCAATGGAACTTTGAACATTGTCCACTCGGGTTCAATGCCCCCAGCCTCCACAGGGATGCACGAAAAGCTCCGCCGGAGGTGTGAGTTGAAAGTCTGTCGGACAGGGGCCTCCTCCAGACGTTCCCAATTTACCCGCACTACCCGTTTGGGCTTACCAGGTCTGTCCAGAGTCTTCCCCCACCCCCTGACCCAACTCACCACCAGATGGTGATCGGTTGACAGCTCCGCCCCTCTCTTCACCCGAGTGTCCAAAACATACGGCCTCAGATCAGATGAAACGATTATAAAATCGATCATTGACCTTTGGCCTAGGGTGCTCTGGTACCAAGTACACTTATGAGCATCCCTATGTTCGAACATGGTGTTCGTTATAGACAATCCATGACTAGCACAAAAGTCCAACAACAAACAACCACTCTGGTTTAGATCAGGGAGGCCGTTCCTCCCAATCACGCCTCTCCATGTGTCTCCATCATTACCCACGTGCGCGTTGAAGTTCCCCCAGCAGAACTATGGAGTCCCCGACTGGAGCCCCATGCAGGACTCCACTCAAGGTCTCCAAGAAGGCCGAATACTCCGAACTCTTGTTTGGTGCATATGCACAAACAACAGTCAGAGTTTTCCCCCCCACAACCCCGCAGGCGTAGGGAGGCGACCCTCTCGTCCACCGGGTTAAACTCCAACGTAGCGGCGGTCAGCCGGGGGCTTGTGAGTATCCCCACACCCGCCCGGCGCCTCACACCCTGGGCAACTCCGGAGAAGAAAAGAGTCCAACCCCTATCCAGGAGTATGGTTCCAGAACGAAGACTGTGCGTAGAGGTAAGCCCCACCAGATCTAACCGGTAGCGCTCCACCTCCCGCACAAGTTCCGGCTCCTTCCCCCCCACAGAGAGGTGACATTCCACGTCCCCAGAGCCAGCCTCTGCTGCCCGGGTCTGGTCCGTCGAGGCCCCTGACCTTCACTGCCACCCATGTGGCAGCGCACCCGACCCCAGCGGTTCCTCCCACAGGTGGTGGGCCCATGGGATGGAGAGATGTCCGCCACGTAGCTTTTTCGGGCTGTGCCCGGCCGGGCTCCGTGGCAAACCCGGCCACCAGACGCTCGCTGACGAGCCCTCCATCTGGGCCTGGCTCCAGACGGGGGCCCCGGGCATCCTCCGGGCAGGGTCACTTCATCCCTTCCTCCATGTTTCATAGGATTTTTGAACCATTCTTTGTCTGGCCCCTCACCTGAGACCACTTTGCCTTGGGAGACCCTACCAGGAGCACAAAGCTCCAGACAACACAGCCCTCAGGTTCATAGGGACACACAAACCTCTCCACCACGATAAGGTGATGGTTCCCGGAGAAGTAATACACATATTGATATAAGTAATTAAAAAAGTAAAAAGTAATTATTTGTCTTTAACAATCTAACAAAAAACAGAGAACGTCTACCTCCATTTTGGCAGCTTCTTTCTAAACAAAAAACCTTTTGGCATTGCAGCGTTACAGCGCAACCACGGCCTTGTTCTGCATGCGTGTAATAATTCACAAATGGCTGGCAGGTAATAGCCAACGGGAATTGGATGAGCTCATTGGTCGTCTTTCCTTGGTTCTTATTCTCCTGACTGATTCACTATCAAGTCACCTTCGACCCCTCCTCCTATCAAACACATCACACACACACACACACACACACACACACACACACACACACACACACACACACAGACACGCCCTGCCTCCCTCATGTATCCTTCACCTGCCAGCAGTGTCTCTGATTGACACAAGTGAGTAGTTTTAACCCTCGCAGTGCTGCTTCAGCTCTTCACAGGATGTCCAAAAGAAGAAAATGGTGTGTTTTACAAGTGATGCTAATCCAAACCCTCAATACAGCATATTGAAATTTGTCCTCATGATGTGTAATGAGCCCGTGTTCCTCTGCATCCCCTCCAGGAGCCCCAACCCCCACCTCTAGTGTCCTCAGGCTGTGGTGAATAATCACCATCCTACCCCCTTAGCCCCTTCTCCACCTCGACCGTTAGCCTTCATCCATTATTCAACACCCCATGGAGTGTACAGTGTGTATGTGTGCACATACATGTACCTGAGCATCACCTCTGTATGCTGTAAGTGTTGTCTGTTTCATGTATATTCATATATGTATATGCATGCAGCTGCATTTGTGTGTGCGTGCGTGCGTGCGTGCGTGCGTGTGTGTGTGTGTGTGTGTGTGTGTGTGTGTGCATGCGTGCATGTGTGTGTGTGCGTGCGTGCGTGCGTGCGTGCGTGTGTGTGTGTGTGTGAGTGCATACTATATTTGCCTATGTTTCTGAACATGAATACAGGCTGTAGGGGGATGGGGGGGCCAAATGTCAGCCTCCCTCTGTGGAGATTAGATATTATGGCTCATAGAGATGTCTTACTTTCTATCGTTACAATAAAAACCAAAAAACAAAATTTGTTTTATATACAGTGCGATGTTTTGGACATTTATTCTGTGATTTGACACCCCAAAAAGTCTCCATGCACACTAACATGAGGAGTACCTGATGCCTGTGAATATTTAAAGTGGTTCTGCTTCAGCTGTGGCGCCACCTGCTGACAGAGACTCTTTACTGCACCAATGCTGCGCAGCACACACACCAGGGGAATGGTATAGTAGCATTATTGTTAGTTCCAATTGTTTTATAATGACAGGATAGGAGCAGTCCCTTGATTTACAGAAGACAAAAATGATCCATAGTGTCTTCCTTTTATTTTGATATCTTTTAATATTTCATATTTGATGTGTTTAATATCTCATAATATGATGTCAACTTATTACACTGTAAACAGGGATTTACTGTCTAGAGAAGGTAGTCATCTTTTGATCAGCAGACCAGTTCAGTCATTTACATGTAGATAATGCATCATATTCTGAACACTGAAATGTATTGTGTCACTTTTTATGTATCAAACTGCTGAGATATGCAATGCTATAGACATGAATATGAGCAATAGATTAATCAATTACTAATCCACATACCTGATCGATCATTTTCTTCCTATTCAATCTTTTTTTCTAAGTATATATGGATGTAATACATCTGAGGGGTAGACAACATGAAGCATTGACACTTTCCAGCAAATTGGTTCGCAAAAGGGTTCATTTCTTGAGGCTTCATGTGTTCACAATATCACTTGTTGGTCAAAGAATGTAAAACAGGCAGTTTACTGATAATCTGATGTGATCTGTTGCACCAGTATATCAATATAGTGTGTATTTTCTGCTGGTATGTAATGATTTGTTAACATAACTTTATAAAAAATGAATTGCCTTGAGAGAATGTGGCTATCAAATATGTGTAAGTCATAATATAATAATAGTAGGAGGGACAATATTAGTATTCTAAAACTGGAAAGTGATTTAAGTGGGCAGAGGGCAGTGAAAGTGCTCGTGTAGATCATAGATGTATAAAACCATGTAGATTCAAACCACTTCATAAACCAGTCACGTGGTGTCATGACGAGGCTTCGGACGTCATCTATCATGTCATTTGTCTAAAATGATACAAGCCTCGATAACTGATTTCTTTAACACACTCTGAAGCTTCGGCACAGAACGTAACATCACAACCAGTGTCTGTCCAGTGAGTTGGTTCTGACCAGTGCCTGCGTTTGGGCTCAGCCTCAGCCTTGGGATTTGGATACCTTTGCCTGCGTATTGTACTCATTGTGCAAAGAAACGCCTTTTACCATACGAAACCATGGTTGCGAGGTGTGCATTTGGGTCCTCTGTCTGATCCTTTGTGACAATTTCAGAATGAAAACACTGGTGCATTATGGGTTGTTTTTAGCGTCAATGTTGCTAGGCTAGCGAGTGTCTTCAAGTCCGTTTACAGTGTTTTTCTGAGTAAGTCAACACTAAAAGTGTTTAGTTTTCCCAGTTTAGCATGCAGGAGTTTCTTAAAGATCCAGTGTGTAACGTTTTTAGTTGTTCATTATTAAAATCTGTGTTGCCCGTTCACAAACTTGTCCTTTTTATGAATATTTACCACCACCATCAATTCCAAGTATTCCTATTGGCTTGAAATTTTACATTTGCATGATGAACTGGGGTAGACGCTCCATATTCATGCTCCATCTTGAAATACGTTAGCCGGTAAGGGACATACAGGACATACTGCTCCACCTTTCATGTTTTCTCTGTCACATGATAAACTCACAGGTGCTGCTAATGCTGCTAATGGGTATAATAGCTTCCCGGCCCCGGCAAGTTTGAAGAAGGAAACATGGAGGACCACACGTATTCAAAATCCAAATTTCAGGAACAGGAGTCGTCTTCTTCGCCCAGAAAAAGAAAAAGGATATTGAAGAGAGCAAGAGACCGGCGTCATCAGAAAAAAGCGTGAAGGCTACCGTAGCTGTAATACGTACTTTGAACTGCGTGGCGCGAGAGAGTTGATTGCGATATATGATCTCAGCGCTAAATGGGAGAAATTCCTACATATTGGACCTTTAACAGAGGAAATACAAAACAGAAAAAAATATCCTGTGTCACAGCTCAACATTAAATATGTAATAAATCAAGGTGCATAATATCCATCTCATTAAATAATATCTCTAACAGAAAGTAAACATTTTGGCCCCAGTAGCAGCATCGGTGTAACCACAGCCATGCAGTCGTAAGCAGATGATGTCACAAGCCTTATAAAGCCTTTAAATCCTCTGGGGCAGGACGGGTGGGTTTTGATTAACAGGTTGGCTGAACACTAATCTGTCCTGAGATATGGAACATAATTTAGTTTCTACACGCAGCTCTTACTGGGACCTGGAACTTGAAGCAGACTGGAAGAGCTCCAGTGACTATTTTACTGTGATAAAAATCCTTGACTATACAGTAATGGTTGTTTACATTTTTTGCAGCTTGTACTTTGTAATATTTATAGATACAAAATGTGTTATACATTTTAAAGAGGTACTCTTCCATTAGATGACAAGAGACATATTTAAAAATGAATAGTAAAACGTGAAAAGTGATGGAGCTGTATGAAGAATGAAACACAATGAGTACTTTGACACCTCCATACACCTGAAGTGTGTGTGTGTGTGTGTGTGTGTGTGTGTGTGTGTCTGGCTCGTCCGCCCTCCGTTGTCTCTTTATTACACCATTCTGATTCTAGTTCAGTAGAAAAGAGTCTTCTATTTGTGTCCACATAATCCCCTCTAAGAATGCACACGCCCGTCATTGTGCACACATTCATGCCCGTGTGTGTGTGTTGGACGCACTGTGTTAATACCTCCAGCACGTTACACACTAATCCACTCGCAGTCGGAAAGACTGTCCTGCACTTCCCCCGTTGCCCCATTGCACACACACATACACACACATTATGCACAGTATGCATGCTTCCATCTTGGCGTAGACACGCGAGGCATACACACATTGGATATATTTTACCCCAGGGTGTTGTGGCCTTTTTTGGGGGTCACCCATGAGCACAGGCATGGTGGTAGGAGCAACAGGCCAGGTAAGCTTTGACTGGCAAGTCCCATTCTCACTTTCAACAACTCTCTTTTTGGATCTGTTCTGAGCTCTGTGTGCTCTGTTATGTTGTTGTCATGAAACTGCACTCCAAGTAAACTGTTTTGAAACATTTTTAATGTATAACTTAATGGCCTGGATATACATTTCAAGCTCTAGCATCCTAAAAAAGATCCCTAAATAGGCAGAATCAATAACGTGTTAATCTCTTCTGCAGAGTAAACTGCAGCCTGCTGCATACTGTAACAACCCGTCCATCAATTCAATTCTACATTGTTTGAATTAGGTGTAAATTATTTCTTTGGTTTGGACTTTGGTATGAATCTAGTGTAAAATTTGGTCTAAATGTGGTGTAAAACCCAATGCAAAACACCTTTTAATAATATGTAAAGTTGCCGTAAAGCAAATCTGAAATCTATGTGAAATTGGTGTGAATTTGGTGTAAGAGAAGTGTGAGGTTGCTGCAACTTTTTTGTAAAATTAGGTGTAAAAGAGTGCAAATTCAGTGCACATTTCTGTGTGAAAAATAGGTCCAAAGTGGTGCTAAAGTGATGTAAAACATTTTGAACTATATGACTATGAATCAGGTATACATTTACATTGGTGTAAACCAATCAAAAATGGCAATGCCAATTCGGCATAATTTGGTGTGAAACCAAATGGCACGGTTGCTGGAAATTGGGGTTTTGTGCATATCTGTGTATGTTTCATGTACGACAGAAGACACTTATGTTCCTCAGAGCTTTTCAATGTCACTTACAGCTGTTCATTTGTCCAGGGTTTAAGTATTTTCACTCAGCTTTGCATTGTTTTGTTCCTCTCCCTGTGCCATGTCCTGCTCTTCTAATTAAACCTGTCAGTTGGGAGTCAGATGACATCTTGCTGTGGTTTCTTCCCTCTCTCTCAGAGAGAAACCACTCTGTACTGCTTGGATTTTTAACCCCTAATCCCCCCATAACCAGGGCTTCTGCTCCATCTTTTCAACACTGGATTAAAATCTGAGAGACTCATTAGCCAGACAAAAGCTTTAAGGCAAGCTAAGCAGGTTTTTGCATCAGTGTGCAACACTTGACTTAAAGCGGTGCTCATAAGTTATCATAAGCCTGCACAGTAATTATTATAATTAGAACAGAAATGTGCCAAATATTGCTGCTGATGTCTGTATACTCAACCAAATATGGTTTGTTACTGAGAGGAATGCTGCTCTATCTTGTTTTGAAATGTAAAGAGATAGCCAGTGGAATGTGTCTGTCGGCTGTCTGTCTAGCACTAGCCGTCTGTGCTCATCATTCTTCAGCCCCGTTCACTCTTGCTAGTTAAGCTAGGTCCATGGTCGGCAGGGTGTTCCTGGAGCGAGCCGTAAAATGACTTTGACTTGGTCTAATGACCACGTCTATTGTTTCGAGCACCAAGTTGTCGCGGAACGTTGTCGTGTACCTCTGAATCTTTGTAACTCGTCCACTGCGCTTTCAACATGGTTGGCTCGGAAGAGCAGGTTCGCCTCTACAAACATCTGTATGATTCTTCATGTACAGACAACAGAGAGTTAAACATCTGTATGATTCTTCATGTACAGACCACAGAGTCAAACATCTGTATGATTCTTCATGTACAGACCACAGAGAGTCAAACATCTGTATGATTCTTCATGTACAGACCACAGAGAGTCAAACATCTGTATGATTCTTCATGTACAGACCACAGAGTCAAACATCTGTATGATTCTTCATGTACAGACCACAGAGACTCAAACATCTGTATGATTCTTCATGTACAGACCACAGAGAGTCAAACATCTGTATGATTCTTCATGTACAGACCACAGAGAGTCAAACATCTGTATGATTATTCATGTAAAGAGCAGAGAGAGTCAAACATCTGTATGATTCTTCATGTACAGACCACAGAGAGTCAAACATCTGTATGATTCTTCATGTACAGACCACAGAGTCTAACATCTGTATGATTCTTCATGTACAGACCACAGAGTCTAACATCTGTATGATTCTTCATGTACAGACCACAGAGTCAAACATCTGTATGATTCTTCATGTACAGACCACAGAGAGTCAAACATCTGTATGATTCTTCATGTACAGACCACAGAGTCTAACATCTGTATGATTCTTCATGTACAGACCACAGAGTCTAACATCTGTATGATTCTTCATGTACAGACCACAGAGTCTAACATCTGTATGATTCTTCATGTACAGACCACAGAGAGTCAAATATCTGTATGATTATTCATGTACAGACCACAGAGAGTTAAACATCTGTATGATTATTCATGTAAAGAGCAGAGAGAGTCAAACATCTGTATGATTTTTCATGTACAGACCACAGAGAGTTAAACATCTGTATGATTATTCATGTAAAGAGCAGAGAGAGTTAAACATCTGTATGATTCTTCATGTACAGACCACAGAGAGTCAAACAGCCTTAAATATGTGGTCAGAGAGAGCTGACAGGTTAGACTCTCCCTGTTAATACAACACAGCTGACAGGATAGAATCTCCCTGTTAATACAACACAGCTGACAGGCTAGACTCTCTCTGTTAATACAACACAGCTGACAGGCTAGACTCTCTCTGTTAATACAACACAGCTGACAGGTTAGACTCTCTCTGTTAATACAACACGGCTGACAGGTTAGACTCTCCCTGTTAATACAACACAGCTGACAGGTTAGACTCTCTCTGTTAATACAACACAGCTGATAGGTTAGACTCTCTCTGTTAATACAACACAGCTGACAGGTTAGACTCTCTCTGTTAATACAACACAGCTGACAGGTTAGACTCTCTCTGTTAATACAACACAGCTGACAGGTTAGACTCTCCCTGTTAATACAACACAGCTGACAGGTTAGACTCTCTCTGTTAATACAACACAGCTGACAGGTTAGACTCTCTCTGTTAATACAACACAGCTGACAGGTTAGACTCTCTCTGTTAATACAACACAGCTGACAGGTTAGTCTCTCCCTGTTAATACAACACAGCTGACAGGTTAGACTAGGAGTGGAAAGGCTTTCCTTAGACGGGCTTTGCTTCGGCGCTCTTCTTCTTCTCTACTACTTCTTGCTTATTCACAGATTATTTTGTTTGTCCGTCCCCTGGTGTTTCGGAGAATACTGCAACGAACAATGTGTTGAGCATAAATGTCTCCGTGCACGCCACGCGCGTCTATAACCGAGGCTTTATCAGGCAAGTACTGACCAACAGGTAACGCTCGGGGAGAACAGTCAGAATCCTTCAGTTCTTCAGAGCACATCACATCAATTTTAAGGTCATTATTTCATTATTTTAATCAGATACAGATGCATCAAGAAAACTTTCTTGAGGATCATATTTTTCGTCATATGATTTTATAATTTCCTAAAGATGCTTATTTAATGATATTGAAAACATTATTATATTATGTCTAGCAGTCATTTTTGTATGATTGTTAAATGTTCTAGCACTCACCAAATGTACAGTTTTGACATTATGGGTTATGTTACGCCTTGGATTGAGCAGTTACCTCTAACAAAAGTAGTAAGGAGCCCCCTAAGACAGTCCCGTCCCAAACACTACATTTACCAAGCAGCGAGGGACAAACAATAATGCTAATGTAGGATCCAGTGTTTGAGGAGCTTTAGCATTAGAGACTAAAAGTCAGGAAATCTCGAGGACTACAATAAATATATAACACTGTTGGTCATATTCAGCTCCAGAGACCAGCCCAGAGGGGTCAACTGTGTTTGGAGCTTTTTTGATGCCATATCTTGATAACTCTCTTGATATTGTCCTGTCAATTGTGTATCTACTTCTGGTGTTGTTTCTGATGTTTAGCTGCTTTCCATTGGCACATAACTGGTTTGTGTCAATTATTGTTGTTGATGATGATATGATATAAACCATACTACTTTGTGTTAAAGATCTTTTTATATGCTGTTTTACAGTATATCTGGGGTGTGGGGGTAACAACAATCCACCTGCAGTATGGGCAGATTTCGGTAGCTGCGTATAACCGTGTGTGTGTGTGTGTGTGTGTGTCTGTGTGTGTGTGTGTGTGTCTGTGTGTCTGTGTGCCTGTGTGTAAAGATGAATAATGCGTGAAGCAGCGATGGATGATGTCATCTAGGCCTCGGGGAAATTCTCAGGCTCATTTAGCCTGGGCAGGCGGGGCGCTGATGAATTGACTCCCCCCACCACACCCGCTCTCTCCCGCTCTCTCTCTCTCTCCCTGTGTCTGTTCTTCTGCCTTCTCCATCTCTCACACACACAAAACACCATGGAGAGCCTGTTCTTTATCATATTTTGTTCCACTGTTGCCAGTGACCCCACACCCTTGTTGCTAGGCAATGGGTGATGGAGCAGCGACTGTGTTAGGAGTGGTACTCTGCTTGGTTTGAAACCCATGATGATGGCAATGGTTATCAAGCTTTCCATAGAATTTAAAAATGCAATGTGAACTGCTGTATTATTATCGCACTTACCCCATTTAAAATCCCATCAAGCATCAGTAGAAACCTGAAACTTGATATCAAAAACGATGATGTATTTGTATCATTACTAAAAAGAGCTCTCTGTCTTTGATATAGAGCTTAACAGTGAGTGCCCACTTATTAAACAGCTCTGGTTCCGGAATCAATTTCCCCCATTCAATATCTCCATTGACGTTTCATTAAATGCTTATACAAAGAGTTTGGAGCCTGGAACCAAGCCAACCAGCTACAACATGAATTGTGACCATTAAACATTTGATTCTGCGCAAAAGACCATTTTGAAAACAGCAAAAAATGCAAAGCTACAGGACTGTGACCATAAACGAGAGTATGAGAGCACGAAGATCCGTGTAGGAAGGTTGTCTGGGTAGACAGGTGGGTCCTAAAACACAGCGCTTTCAAGCAGGGGAGTGGAGTTTATGTCCTGAAGAAGTTAAGGAGAAAACACAAGACTTTCACTCAGGAAACAGGTGTTCGTGTCCCGGGAGGACTACTTAATGGGGCCCGTGTTTTAACCCAAACCACCATTTTTTAAGATAAGATGAGATAAGAAAAATTCTTATTTTCAGAGTGTAATTCCCAATGTCACCAGTTGAAACCAGTGGGAGTCACACCCTTTGTTGTTAGTGCTGGGAAATGTGAAATATTGTAATCTTGAAAACAACAGCTGCAATACAATATCACCGTTATCGTCATCTGTGTCAGCAACAGCAACAATACACGAGGGAATCATTTTTAATATAATCACTGACACACTGAGCGGTAACATGATGCGTCATCAGACTGAGCTCTATTTGTCCCTGGGGTTCCATCAGACCACCGGGAGAAACTGGAACTGGAACTGGTGAGCTAAATTGCTTTATTGTTGTGCGTTGACACTATCTGGCTAACAGTACACTGACACACATTACAGCTCAATCAGAGCTGCAGCCCAGCCATTTGGCTGTTTTGGCAGTGGCGATAAATTAAAGACTCTCTGTCACACACACACACACACACACACACACACGCACACACACATGCACACACACTATCCCCAACCCCCATCCCCCATGCTAGCATTTCAGAAGTGAGGGGTTGTGTTTAAATGAGGAGCGATACATTACACAGACAGACACAATGGAAACAAATAACACTCTACATGTGACATATGTTTGTAATCACTTTAAAATGCAGATTTTGGCAGAGAAAGAAGTTTAGCTCTGTAATAATGAATGTGTTAATAATGGTGTTGCAGAGGCTAAGGCGTGGCTATGTTAGCAGTGTCTCTTTGTCTGCTCTGCACCCGAGGGACACCCCGTAAAGCACACCCATATCTTTAAAGCAAGCCCCTCTGGGATGTTAGAGGCCCTCTGGGATGTTGGAGGCGTGTTGTGTGTGGCGTCTTTCTGTCTGGTGTGTTGGTTCATCTGAGATGTAAAGATGAGTAAACACCTTAACGTGTAAACATGTTCTGTGATATCGATGCTACTGGCTTTGCAACACAAATGCAGAACTGTAGCTGGATAGATCTTAAATCAAATTTAAAGAGCTGTCTTTTTTCACCTGCTTTTAGTTTGGTTTGAGGCTGCCCCGTGGCTTCTACCAAGCCCTCTCTTGACTTATTTTAAAATTCCCTATACTGCTTTAATCTATTGTTGATTCCTCTCCTAACTTCCTTTTTCTTTACTTGACTTTGGCTTATTGTATCAGTTGTTTTAGATTACATTTTGTATTGTTGCTTGTTGTGTACTTTTTATCTCTGTAATGTTGTTAATCTGTATTAACCTTCTGAATAGAACAGACCTGTGAAAATAAAGCCTACTGCAACCCCTGAGCATCGCTCGCATATGAAATGAACAATTCAACCTGTTTTTTCTTTATCTGACTAGTTTTTTAAGGCCTGAAGAGGTCGATTTATATATAAGAAAAAAAGAAATCCTAAATGTTGCTTTTACTCAACAGTATACTCCTACATTAGCATTCTGTCAAATTCACCACTTCATTGAAGTTTATTAGAATTGCACAGTAAGAGACAATAGAAAAAGTCCATTATTGACCCTGGGAAGAGTAGTTTGACAAAGTTTGACAGACTCAGATTAGTATTCTAAGTGTCTGACAACATTATGGAAAGGATCCTACAGAGATAGACCTTTTAAAAAAGCTATTTAAGACCTTTCGGACAGAAACAGCTCGGAAGTCCACCAGACTCCATTTTAAAAAAAACAATACTTTTTTGCGTAAATTGGTAAACTATGTGTTTATTTCAACCAAAACTAGACTTGTGATTCTTTGAAAAGTGGAAAGACCAAAAACGGCTTTTCATAGTTTTATTTTGTTCCTGTGTGTTTATTTACATGGAATCTGTGGCTTTGGCAAACGCAAATTGTGGTTGTTTTTATGTTAAAAAAAGGATCTTACTCTTTAACAGAAAGGTCAAACTCCTTAGAAATCCTTTCCATAATGTTGTCAGACACTTAGAATATTAAACTGAGTCTGTCAGTGGCAAAACCAGCACTTTAGTGAAGGTAAATACAGGCTGAACAGTTGTCCTATTAACTTACATTGTAGCTGGTTTCTCTGCTGCCGACTGCAGAGATCTCTCTTAATACTGGACCAATGTCAAAGATTGTTGTTCATCAGTCACTGAGACACAAACACATAGGAACATATGGTTGAAAAAAATGGTAGTTTTTACTGTGTTGATAGAGTTGTTCAGGTTGCTTTATACCGCGGGGACATCAGAACTCCTGTCTCTGTTCAAAGACGGTGCGTGTGTCTGCTGTAAATGTCCTCCTTGATCTTTCTCTTGTCATCCACTGACTCCTGGTCGATGACCTTTGACCTCTTCCCAGTGGATGCTGTGAGTGGTTTCGGTCTGGTGTTCACAGACAGCTGATTTTGTCAGTGTCTGGTGATCTGGTGTTCATTCAGTGGGAGTGTACCAGCAGAGGATCTTAGGATGTTGAAATGTTTGTGGTTTCTGAGATTAGGTGATTTAAGGGACCCTAAATTTTGGTAAAATTATGTGAAAGCATTATTGCATTATTTAAACTGCAGTGATACATTGTTTTGATGGTCAGAGATGCCAATTTTCTAGAAACCTGTGCTTTTTATAAGCAATAACAACCATTTAGCTGCTGGGAAATGCAGTTATTTGCCTAGAAAATAAGATTTCTGGGAAATATGGGTCGTACATTATTGTATAACAATCAAATTGCATTTATCATCAAATTATTTTTGAATTTACTGAAATACAGGTCCACATTGTATGTTTATCACAAATCAACCAGCGGATAATAACTGATTTTTTTTGTCTTTTCTTTTCTTCTAGGTAAGTCTAAATGGACGGGGAGAGACGTTGTGACCGGGGCATTGTTATAGGTATTGTTGAGGTGCTGCTTCAGCATCCCTGCTACAGGACACAGCTGCGCCTGCTCCTGATTGGTGTATTGATTGTAACGCTTGGATGAGCACATTCAGTAGTACAACTGTGAATGTATGTGTGTATGTCTGCACAGTTCTAGTTGAGACAACTAGACGCCCCCAAGGCTAATCCATTACTACTGTCATCAGATACAGACATACTCCACCTGTCAATTTGTTTATTCTCACATACAGTGGTCACAGATATTTATTGTATCGATTGGTACCCGCTCTCCAGAAAGAAATCAACGATTTTTGCTCCAGTCGCAGATAAAACACGATCCAAGCAGAGAACAACATATTTCACTGTATCTGTTTTGCTCTTTGGGTTTAGAATTGTCTCCTGCAGTACAAATGACATAACATGGTGACATCCCTCTCATAATCGCCTTTCTTGGCTATCCCCTGCTCCAGCCTTCTCTGAACCAATTACCTGAGCTAACTAACCCCAAGCCTACAGGGCTCACAGGTCACAGCTCTGAGGGTCACACTCATCAGGACGCGAGCAGTGTTTGCATATTGTGTAGGCAGTAAGCCCCAGTATTGAGGATTGCTAGGAAGGTAGAAGCAGCTGGAGGTCCTTTAATCTCTGAGACCCTCAGCAGATTACTGATATAATGCACACCCTCTCAGTTAGTGAAGATCAAGATTAGTAACCAGGCAGACTTGCCAAAGGCACCTGTTTTTCTACTTCTACTGCAGGTTAAACAGGGACTGATGGACAAATCAAACATTTGCTTTCAATGGAAACAAAAGAGCTTTGTTTAAATTTAATGCAGACATTTAACTGAAGCCTTGTTCTGCAAGGAACCCATTTAGAGAAGTGCACAAGTGGTTCTACTTGGGACTGTAAGTGCTTTGTGTCATTTTTTAAACCAGTAATAAAGCAGCTGCCATTTCTAAAGCAGCATCTATTTCGAAAAACAACTTCTTATTTAAAAGAAATAAGTAATAAATGACTTGACTCCTTAACTGAGTTGTTCCCTAGATAAACTTCAGGTACCATTTTTTTTTTTTACAGTTGGTGAGACCATCTCATTTACATTCATGCATGTTGGGCTTCATTGCTTCAGCAGTGCCTGTTGTAAATCATGGTTTTATTACCGATGTTTGTCTGTACAGTGACTCTCTCAGCCATGCTTCTAACAGGCTATATGTTACAGTAATGTAGAAACACTGTGAGATGCAAAGCAGGCAAACTGTACATTTGCTTGAATGTAAACAGCCTCGTATTCAAAACAACTGATCTTAGTCCCTATGTGCCAACCACTAACTGATGCACAGTATCACAGTATCACATCTTTGTTCTGTTTTGGAGTTAGGGTTTGTCACAAATGACTGTTAACACTGTTAAAAAATGTAATAAGTAATGTAACTATTTTTAAAAATTCATCAAAGCAATGCACCTTAGTACATTTTATTACTTTTTGATTACTTTTTTAACAAATGTTTTTAACAATGAGCACTGAAGCCGTCTTCAACACACATAAATGACATGGTGGGGTGGGAGGTACTTTATGTCATGTGATGACATTTACTTACCTGTAGATGTTTCCTCAGGTTTGACATCTATCATTTCAATGTTGACAGTATTTTGTACAGCAATGTGAGAGCCCTTCCTGAGGCCATCCGCCTTGGTGTGATCAGCTGTTCGCATGACAGACTTAGGTTGCTTAGAGCAATGTGCATTGATTTGATTGGCAGACGAGAGGCGGTGCAAATTCAAACAAGAGACCCAATCAAAACCAAAGCTCAAAACTTGTGCACATACTGCCAGATGAATGGAGCCTTTCTGGACCACAGTCTGGACACAGAGACAGATACTTGTCACCCCTGCTACCATTGATAATGTTTCACATTTGTCCCAGCTGACCCGCTTAGTGCCGTAATATATCACCTGCGCGGTGAAAATATGCAAAGCAACAGAATGATTGTTATATTCTATTCTACATATAAGCATTTTACCTAAAAGAATATATTGTGATGTGACCCCTTGGTAATCACCAACACTGCTGAAACATTTGAAGGCTGTGGCTCAGGTGGTAGAGTGGTTGTCCACCAATCAGAAGGTTGGTGCTTCGATGTGTTAGTGAATAGTGAGGTTGTGTTGGTGAATAGTGAGGATGTGTTAGTGAATAGTGAGGTTGTGTTGGTGAATAGTGAGGATGTGTTAGTGAATAGTGAGGATGTGTTGGTGAATAGTGAGGATGTGTTAGTGAATAGTGAGGTTGTGTTGGTGAATAGTGAGGATGTGTTAGTGAATAGTGAGGATGTGTTGGTGAATAGTGAGGATGTGTAGTGAATAGTGAGGATGTGTTGGTGAATAGTCAGGATGTGTTAGTGAATAGTGAGGATGTGTTGGTGAATAGTGAGGATGTGTTAGTGAATAGTGAGGTTGTGTTGGTGAATAGTGAGGATGTGTTAGTGAATAGTGAGGATGTGTTAGTGAATAGTGTGGATGTGTTAGTGAATAGTGAGGATGTGTTGGTGAATAGTGAGGATGTGTTAGTGAATAGTGATATTGATGCAAGCTCCCAATACATTTATTGATGTAACCTTTTTACATTCAGGGTCTATCTTAGGCAAATATCCATCGGAACAAAAATCAGATTGTGTCAACCCGTTCTCACTCCCAACTCGTAAAATACGGACGCTTGGGCAGTGCCTCTCATCATCAGATACGACGCAAAAAGCGCCCTTCGGCGTGTGTGGAACGCACCGGGCAGAGCAGCAGCTGCACGGCGCTTTAAGATGACGTATTATTATTAAAAGAGATAACGGTAGCGAGTAGTATGCAAGCCCGAAATTCCGTGCAGTGAGGTTGGTTGGGGGTGGTGGATGGGTCAAACAACACAGGACTTTCACCCAGGAGACCAGGGTTCATGTCACACATGTCACTGAAACGTTCATTTTATAACCCCACCCACCATCTTTTCCTAAACTTAACTGTCCCGTTCTTGTGCCGCATTAAACATACATCCCGACCCAGAGCGTCCAAAGTGAGTTCACATTTTACACGTGGGAGTGAGAATGTGTTGATTATGTACAGAAAAATGATAAATGTTTTGGATGTTCAAGGATAAATGGTACAAAACAACACCCAACATTCCTGAAGGATTTTCTATGTCCATAAAAATCCATAGTGTCCTAAAATGGTCCTCTAGCCATACAGGATATACGTAATACAATTTTTTGTTTTAATAATGTGATAATGTGTAATGAATTCCTGATCTGAACCATGGGGTAGAACAGTATTCAGTGTGAATATCAAAGCATTTAGTTCCATTGAGTTTTTTCTTAAGATCACCAGCCCTGGGAGGCCACTGGTTCACGACTTCCGGGTCCAAAGAATAATCTGAGGGTTCACCAAATGAGGACAGAAATAAGAATGAAGAAATATTTCTGTAGACAAAATGATCTTTCCCCTGTTTCTCAAAGATTTACTTCTTCTTGTGAAATATTCTGTGTAGTTACCTCTTCAGGCATAAGCAAATCTTCAAATGATGTCATTTTCTATATTTGCTTATCAATCAAATGGGTGTTTGTCTGAAGAAGAAATGTTGCTTTATTAGTTGTTGTTTTTTTAGCTTCCTATACTCACTATGTGAAATAATTCTCCTCATTCATTGTCCTGAACTTGTACCCAGCTAGGGTTAGATACGCTCACTAGCCACCTTTTTCTGAATTGTAATGTTGGGCCAGGCCATGAGGTGGCGCCAAGTTATTAAAAAGCAAAAAAGGGTGAGGCCAAGGACAAGATAAACATTGCAGTTGATGTCTTCTTGTTAAATGAGGACTCTATTCGGTGCTGGATACCGATGGTGGCATGTAGTGTGAATATAGATTGTGGTTGGCTGGGTATGTTTTTATCAAAAGCTGCCTGAGAGCTAATAATGCCAGTGAATACATTTCCACTGCATTCCTCTATAGTGCTCCTTTACCAAGAATGTTGGCAGCGCTAGAAATACAGGGTAACACTGGATAGGTATCCTTTGCTGCCCTTCAGTGGTGCCTAGAATACACAGGCAGCATTGTAATACAGCACCATGGACAGGGGTTGTGTGGGATGATGCACAGCAGCAGTGCAGCTACATTTTTCAAGTCAGTGCTGCAGAAGAGAGCCCTCAGTCATATTCATTGCTTCTGTCTCTGCATTGTATTACAGGATATATTATGTAGAAGTGTTGGAGGTCGTGGTACATTTGATTTTAGGTCATGAAGTGGGTTCTGTGCCCTTACTGTGTCATACAATCTAGACACAATATAGCGGATGTAGACATGACCAGAAATCTGTAATATTTGGAAATAGCAATGGTTCAAACAACATGTTTTTGCTGCAGTCAGGTACAAATTCCATACCTCAACCCTTCTTCCTTAAATGTACAGTTTCATTCAGTTTGAATTTTCATGACTTAAAGCTAAAAAACAGTGTGCTTGAGGAAAAAATGACTTATGTGTTTTTCTGTGTGTATTTATGTGCGTGTGTGTTTGCTCTGGAGCTGTGAAATCTCCCAGTTACTGGCGCAGATTGTACCACTTCAGACTTGCTAACAGGGAAGGCTGAAGACACTGATTGGAGTCCAGGTTTTCCCCCTTTGACTCCAGTAAGAGTGGTACATCCCTTGCTGTTTTTCCAAAAGACAGTCACGGATGCTTGTATCCCCTCCCACAAATATATTCCTCCAGCTCCTCCCTCACCCTGCTTTTTATAATCCCCACACACCCCTACCCCTTCCCTCGCCTTCTGGTACATGATGAGTGTGGAAGTCATGTATTTGGCGAATCTATATCAGAGACTTCCCAGGTTCCCAATGCATCTGCAGCTACCTCTACAGCCTGAGCGGTAAAGGGAGGGGAGGAGCTCTCTCCTTGCCTCTCTGTCTCTTTCTAGCTTCTCTGCCTTTCCATTGGCCTCCTATCGTACCTCTTGGTGGCGTGTACTGGCCCGCCCCTCCTCTCTCTCTATTCCTGTCTCAGATGCAGTTACCCTGGCAGCAGGGAGGGAGGCTTTACAGACACTCACACTCTCTGCATGGGTGGAGAGAGCTGGTGGGTTAGAGGACCAGGATATCAGCTCTACCTCTATCCTTTTCCCACTGTCATCTTCTTGTGGTGATTTGTGCTTTGGCATAAAAAAGAAAGTCACCTTGTGAGGTGGGGGCTTATTTCGTTGGATGACTGGCATCTTTGCCAATGAGACAAGCATTCTGTGAGGATTTCTGAAAGTGATTTAAAAGCTAGTTTTCTTTGTGTGGGAGCGGTGAGAGGGCAGCCATGGCTCATGCCGCGGCTCACATTAAGAAGGCCAGGTCCGAGATGGATCCACCTCCGGACCTGAAGGCTCTGGAGAAAGCTAAAGAAAGGAGGAGGCGTTCCCGGGAACGGGCTGAACGCAAGCGCAAGGTACCGGGCAGACTCACTGGAATCACCCACCTATTCATCCCTTCCCCGCTTTATGTGACCAGTCAGTGTTTTACTGGTTACTTCATCCCACTTCCAGTCATCCCTTCACCTTATCATCATCAAAGTGTCACTTCACCTTTGCCAAATGGAGAAGACTTTTTCAAAGTTCATTATCAAGGAATGCGGAAGAGTTTGCGGAACAGAAATCATGATCAGACTATCCATGTCCTAATTTACTATTTGTACTTCTACCTTCATTATAATCTTCTGGTATTCAGTAATTATCATGCAAGGCAGCTGGATTTTTGCGATATCAAGAGATCACGCGAGATTCGCAGGATCACATATCACACAAAAATCCATGTTGTCAGGCTTCAAGTAATGCGTTTGTGTTCGAACAGCAGTGAACCAAACCAATCAGTGTCCGGTGAGGAGCTACTGGCAGCTACAGGCGTGGTTTAGGTGTTCGCGACGGCTGCGAATGTTGATTCAAAACAACACTGGTGGACGTGATAGACAGATGGTTCATTCAATCACCTGTTAGGTATTTTTTTTAAAGTGCCTGACCTTACTAAACTGTTTCCAATGACAGCTTCTCAGATGGGTCTGTGTAACAAACCATCTGGCGTGTCAGGTTAATTCAGCAGCACCATGAAGGGAAAAAGAGTGTAAATGGACAGTATGGAAACACTCTTGTTTAGATGGAATGAAACCACTCTATTACACCACACTGAAGATCATTGAACTGTGGTCTGTGATCAGTGCCATCAGTCTATTGTCACCCGCAAAAACCACAAGAATCACAAATCCCAGTAAGCTGTGATTCCAGCAGAACATGGCCGTAGTGATTGCACCCTGCTTGATCCCTGCTGCTGTCAGTGTTTGTCCGCGCGTCATCATGTACACTGCTGAAGAATCTTCCTCTATCCATCCTTCATTCCACTCCTCATTCTGTGATTACGTGCCTGCCACAATATTATATAATGACCAGTATACAAGTCATCAATCACTCAATCAGTGTTGCTGTCTTCCAACTCCCACCTTCACTGGGTGGGCACCTTCATAATAACAAACTTCCTTCCTATCCTTAGTATAGTAAAACTCCTACAAATACCTCTGCTCGTGTCCCTGTAGATGCACCTACGCATATCAGTCTCTGGTGCATTGCTAGGCTGCGCAGTTCTTCCTATTTGCTCATGGACCCATCCTCTCATTCAAACACGACATCCTACTGCTGTGGTTTTATTGGTGAGGTGTACGGCTGAGAGATGCTGTATATTTATGATGAGTGATGTCACACTGAAGGCTTTACTCTAACAAGCCGTTTTAGGGAGTGTATTTGCACTCGTGATTCTGTGCAGGATAACACTTCCTTTTTTTTTTGCTAGCACAGCACATGGCACTGGATACACACAGGTATTTTTGATTGGACTGTTGGGAAAGTTATGTAAATTGCTAAATTTATTTTGATGCCAGTAAAATAAGTGTGGAGGGAATCGGCATCCCTGTCATATTCTAACAAAAAGAGACCATTAGGAGGTTTTTAGCTTGGATCACTGCATACTACTGTAGTATGAAATGGAAATGGAGGATGGCATAAGGAAATCTGGTTGGGGCAGAATAACTTGCATGGAGTGAATAGCCAATCCTGTTGAATTTCAAGTAGTGATATTCAGACATAATACCTGCCAAGTTGTACATTCCATGATTATAATGGATGGTGCTGCGGCTAAGAAATACTCATCATCATTCATGTAGAACTGCAAACAAATATGTACGTCATAGTCTCTGGTTAAACTGTCCAGGTTTCTAAAAGTTAATGCACACCTTCCAACCAATCAAAATGTCAAATTACCAGTGGCCATGGTGTTAAGAAAAGCAACAGACATATTTGTAAAGGAGTGTCAGCTTGATATAGCACATGCTGCCATTGTGTGAAAGTGAAATTGAAAAAAATAGAAAAGCATATTTGGGGACATTATCCAATCTGAGTGAAAAAGCTGGCATCTCACATAGCCAGACGCTACTTCACAGCGCTGTGGAGAAGGTCTGGCTACACCACAGACATAAGAATATATATATATATATATATATAATACATTTCATCATAATTTGCTCTTGCCAGTGTATCGCTGTGTGTACAATCCCACCAATTGGTCCCAAAACATCCCAGTTAGAGAGAAAATGCCCTAAAAATATTCTTTGTAAATCTTTACAATCATTCCCCGAAAGAAAGAGTTTCTCCGAAACTTGGTATTTTTGGCGTGTAGCTTTCTAGCTAAGTTTGTTGTTGTTTCCAGAAGCAAAGGGATTTTGAGTGGTTTTATCCTGGAAATGTACTTCCGTTGATCCAGACTAAGTGATGGGTAATGGCTGTGATACAAAACATCACTTGGCATCAAAATAACATCTTTCAAAACTAAAGCCCATTCCTGACCTTTGAATGTGTTTGGATGAAGAGCTGTTGTGTTGTTAGTGTTTTCTCTGTCCCTTCCCTGCACTGCACTGCACGGGGGATTATCACATGGGATTATTGGTGTGCTTTCCCTGTGCCTGTCCACACACACACACACACACACACACACACAACTAAAAGTGATTAATAGATTAATTTTGGTGGATTGTCCAGCAGGGCTGGAGGGCAGACATTTACATCACAGAAACACTCACACTGCTATCAAACTCCAGTTTTATCACCAGTAGTCAGGTCCTGCTGGAATCCATTAACCCCATGTAAATGGTACTTAGTGGGTATCAGAGGGCTTGGCATGGACAATGCATGGCTAATGTTGTTATGAAATGCTGCAGCATGTGGACTTACTATTGTATTTCCTCTCAAATACGTCATCATGGATGCACAGTTGTGCTAGCATCAACAATTATATAACAAAGCAGGGAAAATTCATCTTAAACATGTTTGTTTGAATGCAGCAAACATCTGTTACATGCTAAGGGATCATCTGGTGACCCGAGTCTTTAAATGCTCTATTTCCAATACGAGAAGATTTTTGTCTTTATTTCTGTTGTACAGTATGGGAGCCCTGAAAGGCAAGGTGAAACGAAGATTGCAGGCAATGTTGGCCAAAGTTTATTGATATTATACTATGTTAATGTTTTTCACCTGCGTACGAGACAATAAAATAAACTTTGAGAGTTAAGAAAGCTGTGCAGAATGAGCTAAAGAGAAAGGGCTAAGTGCACAATACAAAGGGAATTAAGAATAAAGATAACATCTTGTCCTGGGCAGATAAACGTTTGGCCAACATTGCCCGCATTATTTTTTCCACCTTGCTTCTCAGGGCTTACGTAGTAAGGTAATGCATGTTGGTAAGTTTTAAGTTTTTTAGCTATTTACGTCTGCAACATAATTTACCTTAAGTTCTTACCTCACTTGCAGAGAGAACCAAGCCTTAACTTTAAACAGGCTTATATTAGAGATAGTTATTCATTATTATTATCAATTATTATCACTGTTGATGTTAATGGAAACTCAACACTTCTTCCATGTTTACAGCATTATCTGCTGTCCTGGTAGATTCAGTATAACTTATCATTAACTCATTCCACCAGTACAACAGAGTCATGTCAGCACTCTGCTCTCTGAGTCTTTTTTTTAAGAGAAATGCTATTTTCATTCACTAATTATTTCCAGTCACTTTCATTTCTTATGTCTGTTGTTGTATCGCTGTTCAGCCACCCTCAATAAATCTGAACACTTCCTGAACAGATTCTTCTCATTAAAAAGGCTTAAAGCAGCTCAAAGAGCACAATCATGTTCCTGATACTCATTTATGTACACATGTGGCCAAGTGTTGAGTTTCATTGATGCATTTCATTTACACTCAGCAAAGAAGAAGCAAAGTAGATGTGATCAGTATTTCTGTTAAAAAAGAGAAACTCAGCCTTTCTTTGCGACTGGCCTTTGTCTGTGCTGGCCACTCATTCAGCTATTATTCAAGAGGGTAAGCCTGTCTCCACAACGCGTACCTCCTATGGCGCCATTTTGATGCTAACAAGCACTCACCTTCCGTTAGCATTCCATTGACTCCCATTCATTTTGACGTCACTTTGACAGAGAATAACTTTACATCTGAAGCGTTTAAAGACTCTATTTGTCCGTTGTTTATTTCTAAAGAAACACGACAACGTATAAAAGGCTCCATTACCTTGTAGCTCACGTTATGGCTCCGTAGCAGACGTTTTTATAACAATAGGCTAACGATTGTGTCATAACCACGAGACTTCCTGTCTCATAGTAGAGGAATTACCGTATAGTACAGGAGAAGCTCTCAGGCAGTTTGGACTTCCATTAGCTGTTTAAGTGTAATGACTAATGTTAACTATCATTTTAGTGATCAATAATGAGCCTGTGTCTATGTTATCTCCTTACATATACCTACGCTCTCCGTCTCTGCTAGATTGGGAATGATTGAGATTTCTCTTGGCACAGCTACCAGAAGACTTCCAACTTTCAGACAGGTTGCTCACGTCACATCTACGTCTTCAAGCTCAGTTGGAGGCTGCTCAGTAACGCTCAGCCATCACCGGGAAAGAGCTTCTAATGTCCTTCACTGGTCTCCGTCCAGAGACACGGGATCTGTTGGTCCATTTCTTTTACTGTCTATGCTATTATTTGGGTCTTGGTCATTATTTGGTTATTTACAGTATTACAAAATGACATGAATGCACACAATACCACTGTTTCACACAAACTACAGTTCATTTTGGATTTCAGTAAAGGTTGGCTGTGGTGTTTAGGATGCCCAAAGCAAAATCCCAAATTGCAACAAATGTTATGTTGTGTTTGGATGCACTGCCACACAACACCATCAAGGCCGCGCGCCGGCGTAGAACCTTCCTTCTACTTCTCTCCCTAGTAGCGCCAAACCAAAACATGGCAAAGCGAACAACAAAAGCTGACAATTTTGTCTGGACAGACGAGGAGGTGGAGTTATTGCTCCAAACAATGCACACACACACACACACACACACACACACACACACACACACACACACACGCGCGGCACACACACACGGCACACACACACGGCACACACACACGGCACACACACACGGCACACACACACACACACACAGCACACACACGCGCGGCACACGGATGCACACACACATACACACACACACACACACACACACTCGTACAGTGCGTTTTTACCCTTTAGACGGGAACACGACGGTGGAGCGTTTTTAATATTTCCACTCTGGAGGGTGGTTTCACGTCTAAACGAAAGGCACATCTGACAAAATATTTTGTCGTCTTCACCCGCGAGCTCGTGTAAACAGGGCCAGATCACGTGTAAAGTAGTGCCATTAAACATTAGTCTTTTTTATTAGTGATTTAATAGCACCCACATAATTAGGTTCTGAAATCCCAGTTAAGTTGTGTGCATGAATCCATCTTTCCCCTGATGTAAAATAGTGTCCTGAGGCAGAGGATTTATTTGGCACACACTGCCAGCCTCACGTCACAATATATCCTGATGAAGCTCTCTTGTAGTTTAATGTTCTCCACTGGCAGTCAACACGATGGAGCAGATGTTGCAGAGTTTCATTAGTCTCCAGGCACATTAAATATGAGTAATTCACCACTGAGACACACGGTGCAGATACTTTTTTTTATTAAGCATGTTTCTCCTTTGGCCACACCCTAATTTGTAATGTCACAGCAGGTGTATTCAATTGTAAACTGTTGAAATAGCCTTTAAAAAGTCTAGAGAGTTCAATGGTAAATGTGTTTGGTCTACATTTCAAGTAGCACATGAGTCTAAAAAGGCAATGTATGTTAATGTGCAATGTAGTCATCCTCTTAACTTTACCTCTGGGCTCTAAATGAATTTACTACTGTGGGGCATAGTGACATACACTTTAATAATAGTATATTATACCTTAACTACTCTAATGCTAAATCACTATAGTACTTCTATACTGACTTAGAGTGTGTGAGTCAAAAGGAGTGGTCCACTTAGGTTTCTAGTAAGCAAGACCCATTACGAGACATACAAGAATACTAGTTGACAAAATATTAGTATTATAGAACTTTATGATAATATAGTCATTCATGTTCTTTTTCCCAGTCTTTATTAGCAGCTGGACTTTATTTGTGCAGGACACTCATTCAGCTATTGTTGGAGTCTCTATTATTTGAGAATTTACAGTATTACAAAATGACATGAATGCACAAAATACCACTGTTTCACAAAAACAAATCCAAACCAGGCTCCAACCATTACAGGAAAATTGCATAAATGTTATGTTTTGATGCTACGTAAAAGGATTAGGGCCACATGTAAAAAAATTTTTTTTAAATGTAATGTATTGAGTTCTGAGTTTAAATTCTGAATTATGACTTTAATCTCAGAATTATGACTTTATTCTCAGAACATTTTTCACATGTGGCCCTTATCCTCTTCCATAGGATGCCATGTCCACCCCAAACATGGAATCATTTTTGACCTGATAAAACTCATTCAGTTATTGTCATGGCCATTATTTGATCATTTAAAGTATTACTACAGTAACAGCTGACTGTAGCCACTTGACCATCATTTCAACATTATAGACCACACTTGGTTACTTGCTGTGCTCTTGTCAGTTAATGACTTTATACCATCTATTACTAACTTCAATTCAATTCAATGCAATTCTATTTATTATGTATTTAATGTCAAATCATAACAGAAGTTATCTCAGTGCACTTTACAGATAGAGTAGGTCTAGACCACACTCTATAATTTACAAAGACCCAACAATCCCCCCCCCCCATCCACCCTAACTAGTGGGATGATTTAGCTGCTTTCTAAAATTAGCCTGCTGGTTTGTTAACTAGCTCATAGTTACATTGGTTAGCTGAGCTAACTTCTCAAGCCTAAGCTAAGTGTGTGTTTTAGGTTACAGCTAAGGACTAGCTAGATTAGCTGTCATAATTATTTCAGTTTAGAAATGACTTTACTTTAACAGACATTTCAATTTTAAATATAAGTTACAGTGTATCCTCAGACACTTATAATATGTGCTACACTGTAATCTCACTGTTTTTCGCCATGGTAATATTCCTAACGACTAATATTTTTCCCAATATTTTAGTCATTTCTGTTCTGGTAGAATCAAGTAAAGCAGGGTTCGACATCGAGTACGCCATCGATGGAAAATACATTCGCTAACCTCAGGACAGCTGATACTGCAGTAGACATGTGGTGAAGGATGAAGCCAACAACGGGTGGCCATTTTTATGTACCATTGCCAATGGAAAGAACTGTGATAGTAACTAGCATTCTACCCGTTGTAGCGGGCTAACTCTCACATAATCTTGCGTATAAACCGACTTGCGGCAAGTCGCGGACTCACTGAGGTGAGGTTTTGTGACAACGAGCAGTGGAGTAAAACGATGTAGAGGCGTCTTTTGTGCACTGTCTGTTGCCTTGCTGCTAGTGAGGAATTGAGGATTGCTGGATTTAATTGCTTCATTTCTGTTGGTAATGATAAAACTGGTGAGTGTGACACAATTTACAGCCCCATCGTCGTCATTTTCTCTTGAACTAGTCAAATAATCGTGGCACACATTTCCATACCCATTCTACTCTTATTCTATTTCTATGGGTATGACCAATAGCTTATGGTGGCTAATGTTAGCTAAGGTTAGGAAACTTTCCATAGATGTTGTATATCGTTCATTACCGAGCCAGTTTGCTGACTTTATGTTTTAACATGTCCTGACATTAACATTTCAGTGGCATGGTAAAACACAGAGTCAACACAGCTTGTCATCCCATTCCACTCGCTCTGAGTCAGGATTCCTAATGATGATGATGTCTTTAAAACAACTCAAGCCAAGCTTGGGAAATGAAGTGTGTCATCATCCTATAATTGCCTCTTGTTGCCACAGTGATTATGTAGTTCCTCTTTGAAAATAAGGTACCCAACCTACAGTACCTACCTACCATCTGCCCTGAGGATTACAGAGTAAGAGTTAGTTAGACTCTAATACAGGCCTATAGTGGTTGTGATGCATATTGTGATTTGTTTGTTTGTGGTTAGTCTATAATCTCAACGTTCTATTTCGGGCATTGCTCCGGTGTCGCAGGAAATTCCGCCAGATGCATTCCTTTTCGCCGATGTCCGTCCCCTTCCTCTTTTGTTGTGTTGGCGTTCTAAATTCCAGTGGATTTCTGAGGACTATGGTTAACTGCTCCTCAGATCTCTGACAGCGATGAACAGTTCAGACAGCTAGCTAGACTATCTGTCCAATCTGAGTTTTCTGTTGCATGACTTAAACAACTTTTGAACGTACACGTTCCACTAAAACAAGTTCCTTCCCGAGGCTATTTTGCAGAAGCACCGTGGCTCCGTCCGGCGCTTAGCACCGCCCAAGACGATTGTGATTGTTTTAAGGAAATGCCAATAAACCAGAGCATGTTTTTCTCCCATCCAGGAATGCTGTGTCGACTAGCCAGACCTTCCTCCACTCCGCAGCGTGTGGATGGTCTGGTAAAGCGAGACTGGGTTGCATCTTGACCTCTTGCTCTCTCTGTCTCTCTCACCATTTCCTGTCTGTATCTCTTCTATAACCTGTCTAATAAAGGCAGAAACATTCTGACTATGAATGATTAGCAGATCTAGTACTGTATGTAAAACATGAAAGAAAAACGTAGTGGTGACAGAATGTTCCATTGCATCTGCAGTGGAACATTCTGTTTCTTACTTTTGTGTGTGAAGAGAGAGGATCTCTACATCAGTTTGACTGCAGGCACATGTAACTTCTCAGAGTCAGTTGCCTTGACTACAGTACCAGCTTTTTCAACTGAAAACTTATCTTAAAAACGTGTTTGGCTCTCACATTTCATACTTAATTACTTGTCCGACTCACCCAGAGGAGTTGTTATGATTCTCCTTTCAGAGCCTAATTGAAATTAATTGAACAATAACATAACCTGCCTAGTCGCTCTTTTCTCTGGCTCTTTCGTTTCCTTTCTGTCTCTATCTCATATCTCTAAAATATAACAGGACATTGACGGTGTAGTACTAATCCGCTGTAGGGTCCCAGAGCAGTAATAATCCATTTGCCATTTTCGCCATGGTTGTTTTTATGGCCATTTGTGTTTGACACTGTGCATTTCAGTCTTAACCTTTTACAAAGTTCTGAGTAAATGGACCTCAGCTGGAACATTTTCAGAGCTTTTTCTCTTTTATTAGGCTTCACATGCAGTTTGCAGACTGGATACAAAATATAATATAAAAGTGATTCTTAATGGGTTTTGTACACAATATCAGCTCTATGTAAAAGTTGTAGGAAAAACATGGAGAGGGACATAAATGGACAATAATATATCCTGTAGAAATGAAATGCTAGGCGCACATACACATAGTATGTGTGACTCAGAAGTGGGTACTCTGTCTCTACACACCTTTCCAGCTCTTTTTAGTATGTGGGCAGCACTGGCTAAGAGGAGCACACACATGAAATGTTGACTGATTGTGTGTTTGTGTGTGTATGTGGAAATGGTACTTTTTTGTATTAATGTAATTAATCAGACTTAGGCATACACTTCCAATTCGGTCAGTGATATTTAACAGACACACACTCACACACACTCACACACACACACACTCACACACACTCACACACACACACACACACACACACACACACACACACACACACACACACACACACTCACACACATACGCACATACAGATGGTCCTGGATTTACAGTTAGATAGACAATCATACCCACTTCACACAGTGATTGGCCAGATGTGTGGGGGTGTAAACTTCTCTCTCAAACTCTAAAAAACTATTTGGATCACTTTTGCCTTCACATGTGGCCAACACCATGGACACGTTAACAATACCACAGGTGAAAAGAAAAAAATATTCTACTTAAGTAAAAGTACTATTACTTTCATGAACTTTCATTTTTATACTTATTATACATTTTTAATTAAATCAGTCTTTTGCGAATTTGATGGGCACAAAGCAGCTTTCGATTTTAGTTTGTTGACAGATACTAACAATGTTAGAGACCTTTTTGATTTACTTTTCTTTTTTACTCAGTAACAGATGTGATTTAAAATGTAGCAAAGTACAATACTTCAAAGAAAACATACTTAAGTAAAAGTAAAATTACAGGTTTTAAAAACTATTTTAAAAAGTGAAAGTACACAAAAAAACTACTCTATTACAGTAACATAATTGTAATTTGTTACTTTCCACCTCTGAACAATACTGAGCACAGCATACGACAAACTGAGGCCTTAACGTGACATAACTCTGAGAGACATATACTTTGGTCACATAGCTGAGCTGAAAATCAGGGTATGACAGCCTGCTCTAGCTCACTCAGTAGGACAGTATAATATATTAAAGTGCCCATATTATGCTCATTTTCAGGGTCATAATTGTATTTTGAGGTTGTACCAGTATAGGTTTACATGGTTTAATATTCAAAAAACACCATATTTTTGTTTTACTGCACATAGCTGCAGCTCCTCTTTTCACCCTGTGTGTTGAGCTCTCTGTTTTAGCTACAGAGTGAGACATCACACTTCTATCCCATCTTTGTTGGGAGTCGCACATGCGCAGTACCTAGGTAAGGACTACTAGCTAGAAGCTAGCGCTGCTAGTGGTTAGCCACCTCATTCTCAATGGCAAAACACTGCTACAACACTATAGAACTACTTCCATGTCCCTCGTCTGCAGGTATTCCACGCAAAGTTGGAAGTGCGCCCTCATTTAGAAGAAGTCTCCTGGCTAATCCTGCCTTGTACAGGCCAAAGTTGGAGAAACAGCTAGCTGATGTGGTATTAACTAAAGTGGTTAGCACACACCAAATGTTTCGGCCAATGACGTAGACGGCCCTGCCGATGTTGACCAGCTCACCCAGAGACTGAAGGCAGGACACATTCAGAAACCGTATCTCACTCAGAACAGCATGGATGTTTTTTTTCCAAGTTTGTATGCGTGTGGAAGCACCAGAGACACAAAACAACTCCCCAAATCCCAGAAAATGTGATTTTTTTTCATAATATGGGCACTTTAAAATGTTGTCAAAAAGTATGTTTTCTTTTTTCATCTAGGCCATTCCATCTGGGTTGGTTTGGATGCTGCTCTGACCCTCCCACATCCCTTCAGAGCATTACATTATTTAGCTGCTGGCAAAGCCACTCGCCTTTCTGTTTTTACATCTAATCTCAGGCCACAGCTGGGTGCTCAGCTGATGCAATTTAGGGGGAAATGTTTGTGGCGGAGAGGTTAATCACTGCCTCCATGTGTCTACACTCTCTGTCTACGTTCACAGTGTGTCACTGTATTTTAATCGCTTGACTACAGTAATCTTTTCTGGAAACTAAAAATGATTTCATTCATTTCTGCAGCCTTTCCCTTGTTTGATAAATAGTTTACTGGAAACTTCCACTGAGTTAAACCCAAAACCTAAGAACATGTGTTTGTCCCCAACAAACAACTCATTGTTGTGGAGTTGGATTTTTTGGGAATTTTTTTTATTTCAAACACACAACTGCTGTTATTCTAAATTAAGAAATGCCGTATTTGTGGCTCCATGAGGCCCCACACCTTAAATCATCACTTAAGCCGCCCACACACACACACACACACACACACACACACACACACACACACACACACACACACACACATACACACACACACACAGCGCTGACGGTACATGGATGCTGAGCATGTACCACTGTTGATTCTGAACTGGGATTGGCAAAATCCTGGATTAGAGCATCTATAATCTGGTTGCTATGGTACTATAGGAAACAGAACACATAAGACCAGCAGCCTTGTCAGATACTATGCTACAGTGATGTGGTCCAACGTTTGGAGTGCAGTGCAGTATAGCAGATGATGGTGTGGCTTAGTTATGCAAGGGGAAAGATCACCCAAAGGAGCTTAGCCTGAGATCTATCTGCCTCAACTTCTTTTCGCAGAAGTCAAGATTTAGCTACTTTAGGTCTTAATGGACACTCATTTTTTGGGAATTTGGCCTTTGAGATGTATTAATAATAATAATAGTAATACATTTTATTTATAAGTGCCTTTCAAGTTACCCAAGGACACTTATATTTGGCATCAAAACCATCTCTAGCTACAGCACAGTGCCATAGATAGCTCTTCCCAGGCTGTTCTCATGAACCATTCGTAGGCCTACATATACTGTAGCTATGAAAGCACTGTAATTTGTATTTATTCCACATATGTATTACTGAATGCACCATATTGACTGCTGCTGTATAAGATTGAGAAGATCCGCATAGCCAGGAGGTCGGGGTGGATGGGTGGATCATAAAATACAGCGCTGTCAAGCGGGCGAGCAGAGTTCGTGTCCCAGAAGAAGTTAAGGGAAAAACACAAGACTTTGACCAGGCAACGTGTGTTCATGTACCGGGAGTACCACTTAAGGGGATCGCTGGACACTGTGTGTGTGATTTAGCTTTCACGTTCCCTATTACTCCTTCTGCATACTGCTCATTCTCTTTTCGGCTCCCCTCTCTCTGTCTGTCTTTCCTTTTCCAAGCAGAGTCCTTCTTCTTCTCATCCCTCTTTCAGCTCTGTGGGTGTTGTTTGTCTGCTATTTTAGGCAGGTTTATCATGCCTTTACACAACAGTGTGTGTGTGTGTGTGTGTGTGTGTGTGTGTGTGTGTGTGTGTGTGTGTGTGTGTGTGTGTGTGTGTGTGTGTGTGTGTGTGTGTGAGATGCTATGCTAAGGTTGCAAGGCTTGTTAAAATTGTTATAGTCACACCAATTCAATTAAACAGAGCTGGTAGAGGCTCATTGAGATTAGTTTGCCCCGCTAGATCCAGTCCAGGCACCAACATTGCATGTGTGTGTGTGTGTGTGTGTGTGTGTGTGTGTGTGTGTGTGTGTGTGTGTGTGTGTGTGTTTTCTGATTGCTCACAGTTTGTCCTTCAGGGTAACAGAGAGTCTCCTAAAGACAGACGGAAATGACTGGAGACATTTAGTAGCAATACACTTCAAAAAGACAACTTAATTAACACTTGGTTTAATGTTTGCATCAAATGAACTACTTTCAAATAATACAATTTCTTTGTTGTCATTTTCTTACTACAATTAGAAGCATTTTCCCCATGACATTTTTAGTTGTTGTCAGAAAGGTGCACTTTGAAGCAACAGCAACTTAGAACTGCACTAACATAAAGTAGCTTATCTTGCAAGACATACAAAGTTTGTAGATTAAATAAAGAATGGAAGCACCAGGGGCCGAGCTATACGGACTTTAAGGCACTAGTAAGCTCCACACTTCCCACAATGCAACGTGAAAGTATTTTATTGCTACCTGACCTAGATTTACCCAGATTTGATAATTGTCTTTCAAACTCATATAAAATGGGTGGATTGCCCCTTGAGGTGAGTGTGAAATTTAAGTCAAAGGGCTCTATTTTAACGATCTAAGCGCAGGTGCGTTTAGGGCGTGTCCAAATCCACTTTTGCTAGTTTGACGGCGGAAAAAAGGGTCTGTGCGCATGGTTCAAAGGGTTGTCCTTAGTGTCTTCATTAATCAGAGGTGTGTTTTGGGCGTAACATGCAATCAACCAATCAGAGATCATCTCCCATTCCCTTTAAAAGCCAGGCGCGTTTGGACCTTGGAGCATTGCTGTTATGATGGAGGATTTGCACCGCAATGTTTTTATTTTGAATCTTCTGTGTGTGTGCTGCTGTGCGTCCCTGTGTGTGTAACAAGCATAGTGTGCGCGCGCTGTGCACGAGCCTAGGAGCATTTTACTAATGCTCTGTTAAAATAACAATGAAATGCTGCGTTATTGACTTTAGACCAGGTTTTTGTTGGTCAATGGTGCCATCACTTCCCACTGCCTCAAGATAGCAATACTCCCAGAATGCACCTGAACACACCTCCCTGTAAGACCAGCATGCTCAGAATGCACCTAAACACACCTCCCTGTAAGACCAGCATGCCCAGAATGCACCTAAACACACCTCCCTGTAAGACCAGCACGCCCAGAATGCACCTGAACACACCTCCCTGTAAGACCAGCACGCCCAGAATGCACCTGAACACACCTCCCTGTAAGACCAGCACGCCCAGAATGCACCTGAACACACCTCCCTGTAAGACCAGCACGCCCAGAATGCACCTGAACACACCTCCCTGTAAGACCAGCACGCCCAGAATGCACCTGAACACACCTCCCTGTAAGACCAGCACGCCCATGGGCCACAGATGGGCGCAGGTGCGTTTGATATTTAAACAACGCGGGTGCTTGACGGGAAATTGACAACTGCGTCGGTCTTAAACTAGCAAAGACACTTGCGTTGGGCTTTGTGCTGCGCCGGGTGCAAGATAGGGCCCGATGAGTTGTTAAGATGTGGTTTGTCTGAATGTATGCCCAGTTTGTTATTGATATTTTGTAGATGATTGTGAATTAAATGTAATATCATAAACTCAATATAGAAAGAATTGCTGACTTTTGTTGATCCAATTCATTCCTGCTTTCTGCTTCTCTTGGTGTCTCTAGGTAACAATAGGTATTTTTGTGCCACTGTTTTTACGATAAGATATGATAAAAGTTCAATCATACTTGGAGATACATTGTTAAGCATTATGAAGTATACGGAAATGGTAGTAAAAGGCATTAGTAGTCTTAGCTCTGCTTGGATGTCAGAGGCCAGACTCAATTTAACAGTCTCTTCAGCAGACCCGGGGCTTGAACCAGGGTCAAGTGGAGGGTGAACGATCTCATTCACTGGGTCACCATGCTAATCTATGTATAACATATGTACAGGATGTGTACCTGTATGCACAGTGTGTGTAGGGTTAGTGTGGGTCAGTGTCAGCTGAGGCTACCAAAAAGTAGCCAATGGATGCCTTCACCAGTCTCAGTCTGTCACATGTACAGCAGCACATTCTAGCACTCTTTCAAGACCCTTGACCTATATTTGTTGACAAGTAGATATTCTGGATTAATGGAAGTACATTTCCAGGATAGAGCCTGACATCCAGCGTGTGTTGTCAGGCTTTATGCCTTACCATTTGCTCTCTGTGTGTTGCTTCACTACGGGAAACAACAAAAGAAAATCTGCAAAAAGTCAATAATGCGTGTTTTCATCCACTCCTGTTATGTGAATATTAGGGATTGGTTAGTCTGAATCATAAGTAGAAGTACATTTCCAGTATAATTGCCTGACATCTGGTCCGTCCGCTTTTACTTGCTGAAAATGTCAAGTTTTGAAGAAAATGTGGTTAAGGCAGAACTGCTCGGTTCTTTCGGTGAATGATTGTAAAGTTTTTCAAAGAATATGTTTACAGCATTTCCTCTCTAACTGGGATGTTTTGGGACTGATTGGTGGGATTGCTGTGGACGAAGTACACACAGAGATACACTGGTAAGAGCCAATGAGGTTTAACCATGTATCAGCTAATTGAAATAGCTCACGTTACTGTTTGAACAGTTAACTTCATTTATTATTGGTTGTGGCGTTAACTTTTGCGGGGTGCATACAATTTCCTTCCTAGGTCTGGCAATGACTATTATCTAGATAACATATCCAGAACGCATGTTAATACCAGGTGTAAATGGGTTCTTAGGTAGCTTTTTACCAGCTCTGTTATCTTTCCTATTCACGGTGGAAACCACTCTGTTCAAGTCAGTTTTCAATTCCGCCGGTCTCTGTATGTTTGGGAAAATAGAGACATCCAACATGTCACTCTTCTGTCACTCTCCGGTTTATGACATCTCAGTCTCAATAGGCTTTGACACAGAAGAAGCCATTTTCTGCAGGTCTCTTATTTTGTAGCAAAAGCATAACCCATGCATGAACCTTTTCTAAATCTGTTTCCATAGCAACTTGGCCTCAAACTTCTATAATTCATGTTTTCTTTTACTTTTATTCATAGCATAGCATGTTATACTATAGCCTGTTCCTTATGGATTGACCCTGATGAGCGTACTTATGTGTTGAATACTGATTAATACATATATCTACATGTGGCAGTAGATACATGTTTTAAATAATAAATCCCAGATTTGTGTTTGCCTGGATAACTGCTGCACCCCCTGCTGCATTACAAGTCTCTGATACTGTACAACAGCTGCACTTCCGTTTTGTCCCCTACGTATATCTGATTTGTGCACTAGTTAAGCTTTAAACTAGCTTTAGCTAGTAGTCTTATGTTAGCATTGTGTCTAGTTTAACTCTAGTGCATTCACACTAGGGAACTTTTAAAATAAAGGTGTCTAGTTTTGTTCTCTTAACTAAAATTAAGAGATAAATCCAAACAGGATGTGTTACACTCTTTGTTTGCATTTAGCTCCTCCCCCAACCCCAACCCTGAACTAAAGCATCTCGCCTCCCTTTCCCCTGCAATTAAACCCTTTCATACAACTACTGTACACACACACATCATCCCATTTCCCCCCACAGTGGGAACATTAAGCGATACAAGGGGTCTACCCCACCCCTCCCACAGCCAGTGAGCCATATGGTCGACCACAGATTAAAAGGGTTTGTTGTCTGCCCCGCCGAGTGGATTACCGACCTACAGAGGCGGGGCAGGGGGTGGGATGGGAGGGAGAGGAGAAGGGGATTTCTGTGTGCATTGTGGAGACATTGTTTAAACTGGTAATGAGTTGGAAGAAATGGTATGGCCTACTAGTACAAAGACAGGTTTGACCTTTGTCTCTTTAAACCACACAACACACCCATGGCCTCATTATTTCAGTACACTAATTGAATGAGTGTTTTGGCAGATGATGGCTGTTAAGAGAGGAGATGGAAGGAGACGTTAAGTAAATAACATCCAGGGAAAGGTTAATGAAACTAAAACCATTCAATGATAGAGCAGTGGAATGCCAAGCCTAGTTGTGTGCAATATACAGTATGGAGCTATGTGTGCTGTGCAGTATGTGTGTGTACCAAAGTATTTCTAAATTGTGGCTGCTAGCATTTAGCATGAATGTGTGTGCGTTCACTTAAAAAAAAATGGTTATGTTTTCTTAAAGCATAACTCATCAAGATTTGAAAATATAACTAACCAGGGCTTGACATTACCTTTTTAGATCACCAGCCACTGTGACTAGTGGTTTCCCAAAGCTACTAGCCACTCAGCATTTTCCCTAGCCGCTATGTTGTGGAAAATTATGTTTTATTTGAATAAAGTTGACTATGGTGTGCTACAGTTAACTTAAAGAACCACATTTACAACCCTTTTAAATGTAAATGAGCACTGTAAACATCCACTTCAAGACTACTTAAAATGTATAACGCTGCAGTCATCAAATATTCAGCTCTGATACTGTGTATAAAGCTCCTTTTTGTATGAAAACATACAACCTAATAAGACACAGACATTAAATGAGTAGCTTCTTATTGCATAGGTTAAGTGGTGCAGGGGTGTAGAAGATTAGTTGAAAGTGGTTTGGAGGGCAATTGTCCAGCGTGTATTTACGTTCACAAAAGTGCTTGTTTTGCCGCTGACAGGCTCAGTTTAATATTCTAAGTGTCTGACGACATTATGGAAATGATTTCTAAGGAGGTCAACCTTTCTGTTAAAGAGTAAAATCCTTTTTATAAACATAAAAATAGCCGTGAAATTGCGTTCGCTAAACCCACCAGACTCCATGTAAATAAACAGTAATTTTAGCATTGTACAATACGCTTTATTCAAAGTCGACAGAAACAAAATAAAACTATGAAAAGACGTTTTGGGTCATCTTCCCACTTTTCCAGCCATCACAAGTCTAGTTTTGGTTGAAATAGACCCATAGTTTAGCGATTTACATGTGAAAATATGTTGGCTCTATACACGCTAAAAGTATTTTTTTTTTAAATGGAGTCTGGTGGGTTTAGCGCTAGCAACTTCAGAGCTGTTTTTGGTTAAACAGAAAGGTCTCAAAGAGGTTTTAAAGGTCTATCTCTGAATGGATCATTTCCATAATGTTGTCAGACACTTAGAATATTAATCTGATCCTGCTAAACGAGCACTTTTGTGTCCTATTAACTTACATTGTAGCATGTTTCTCTGCTGCCGACTGCAGCGATCTCTCTTAATACTGGACCAATGTCAAAGATTGTTGTTCCCAGCAGTCACTTAGACACAAACACATAGGAAAATAGGGTCCAGGTTGAAAAAAACGGTAGTTGCCCTTTAAGTAGCTGGCAAGCGCCCTCGGTGAATGGAAAGGGAACGCACAGACCAAATGTTTTTAAAGGTCCTATGACATGCTGCTTTTTGGTGCAGAATTCCAGCCACTAGAGCCAGTCCCACAATGAGCTTTACTTAGGACGTGCCATTTCTGTGTCTGTTGTATTAAATGGTATTGAGGAGGGGGGGGGGCCTTGACCAACTGCCATGCTTCGCTTGTTTTCAAACCATGATGTCTCTCTCTTTCTCATGGGCGGGTCAAATTCTCTGGGCGGGCAAAGCAGAGAAAGGGGAGGTAACCTTGCTCCTTATGATGTCATAAGGAGGAGATTCCAGATCAGCACATCTGAGCTTTCATTTTCTCAAAGGCAGAGCAGGATACCCAGGGCTTGGTTTACACCTATTGCCATTTCTAGCCACTGGGGGACCATAGGCAGGCTGGGGGAACTCATATTAATGTTAAAAAAAACTCAAAGTGACATTTTCATGCCATGGGACCTTTAACAAGTAAATTGTCCTGCTGTACACTCTTTCTGTACTTTTTCTACAAATCTCTACAGAGTGCGTGCTGAACAGAGATCTGGGGGATATTTTACGGGATCGCCGCGGTTTGCTGGTCTGGTGTGCCGTCGGCCACCCTACTCCGGCTGTGGGCTGCACACTGGGTCAAAGCTGTGTTCCTGTGTTGGGCAGTGGCACAGTACTCCTACCACCAGTGTTACAATATAAAGGCATGCCACCCAGCAAAGTGGCTAGTGAGAGTGACTGGGTTACATGCCACTGCCGAAATCTACCCGCATTTAGCGGGTTGGCGGGTGCTAATGTCAAGCCCTGGAACTAACAAATTCTTCCTTATTACAAATGAAAAGTTAAATTCATAAGCTATAAAACACACCTTTTGTTTGCTGCAAGAATCTTCCTTGGTCTGGTACGACCAGTAGTTTATGATGGCTAATGTTAGAAAATGCTAGCAAATTTGTTATGTATTTGACACTACTGGGTCAGTTTTGCTTACTTAAGAGTCCTCTACTTTTTTATTTACCTTTTATTCTTTCACCTCTTTAGTTTTGAAAAAATAGTATTGCATCATCACTCTATACCTGTAAAGCAGCAAGGACACACAAACACAGCCCCCTCACACCACACAAAGCCAGGTAGCTTATCTTATTACCAACACAAAACTGGTGAATTCTTATAATGTTCTATTTTGCTATCTATTTTTTGGGAAGAATATTTTCATGCTGCCACCAGATGCAGTGTCTGGTCATTTGCGCTGTGTATTGTTCAGTTCAGTACACACAAAATCTCTGAGCTTATACAACTAACACACAAAACAAAATGAAAACATGAAAAAACAGCATCTATTTGGTACTGATACTGTTGCAGCGTAAAACCAATAAAACAAATGCAGAAATGCATTGTAATCAATTTCAGTATTTTTATGTTGGCAAGAACACTAAATGGTAAACATAATTGGTATCCTCAGCATTTCTATTTGTCTATTTCTCCCATGAGCAGTGCATCTTTCAGTTAAACGTCAACACACAACCCGCCATCTGATCACACACATCATCACCGTCCTATAAAAATAATACAATTTAGAAACGTAGAAAGTGTTTTGTTCCATTGAGTCATAAACATTCCTGATATTATTTTAGCGTTTAGGGCACACGTGGGACTCCTGTGTCGGGACACAACTTTTATGGTCAGACAGAGAGTGATTAGTTTTGCTTTCATTTCTGATATTTTACATATATGAAAGAATGAATATTGTGGGCCTACATTCCTTAGTGTGATTATAAGTCATCACAAGTGCATATAACGGAATATTGGTGTGGAAATGAGTTTCTATGTCCCATTCATTGTCTCAATGCGCTGTATGGCTATTATTCAAATGCGTCAGTTTGACTGCGGAGTAGAGGTGTAGGAAAGTACCAATGTTAATTGACGCTTCTCCTGGCGAGTAAACATAGCATGACGGATCAATTTAAATGTTTGAATCAGTAAATGTCACGGGCTATGGTGGTTCTAGTGTTAAATCCAAAAGCTAAGTCATCATACAACAGTGAGATGTTTTTTTAAGTATTTGTGAGCATGTTTTAAATGCCTATAACTTTCCATTTGGTGTTCCACAGAGTTCTATACTTAGCTCACACCCTTTTTCATTAGATATACTTCAGTTTAGGGTAAGGGTTTAGTAGCATTCTTTTCCTGAATCCAGTGAATGTCCATATAATAAATAATGTAAATCCTTTTGAACCCCTTATCACATCATTTGAAGTTTCACTTTCAACAACATCATAAATTACTTAATCAATCACTCAAATATATATTCTAATACTCAGTACCTTTTCATGATATTTAACATATTTGCTATTTAGCTCAATAGCTTTCTGAATGTTTTGCTTATAAAAGGGAGGAGATAAAAGGTTTGGTTGGATATTTATTAGACTCTGAGCTAAATAAGGTACTTCACCAACGTGGAACTGGATCCAAAATGGCACCACCCAACCATAATTACATTACATACAATGTAAGTTAATAAGGCAATTGTCCAGCTTGTATATACCTTCACAAAAGTGCTGACAACATTATGGAAAGGATCCCTTTTAAACCATACTAATTCTGACTAAGACAATATTTTAAAGTGCCCATATTATGAAAAAAATCACTTTTTCTGGGATTTGGGGTGTTATTTTGTGTCTCTGGTGCTTCCACACGCATACAAACTTTGAAAAAAAACATCCATGCTGTTTTGAATGAGATACAGGTTTCTGAATGTGTCCTGCCTTCAGTCTCTGGGTGAGCTGGTCAAAATCTGCACGGCTTTCTACGTCACTAGCCAAGACGAGGGGCCTAGGGGGCTAACCGTTAGCATGCTAGCTCGTTCTCAATGGCAAAACACTGCTACAACACACACAAATTCACCCTAATCTACAAAATAAATTGTATAGAACTACTTACATGTCCCTGTTCTGCAGGTGTTCCACACAAAGTTGGAAGTGCGCCCTAGTTTAGAAGAAGTCTCCCGGCTAATCCTGCCTTGTACAGGCCGAAGTTGGAGAAACGGCTAGCTAGCTCATGTAATCCTTACCTAGCTACTATCACTAGCGCATGTGCAACTGACAACAAAGATGTTACAGAAGTTGCGAGGTCTCACTCTGTAGCTAAAACAGAGACCTGACACAGGGTGAAAAGAGGAGCTGCAGCAGTGTGCAGTACAACAAAATTATGGTGTTTTTTGAAGATTAAACCATGTAAACCTATTCTGATACAATCTCAAATTACAATTATGAAACTGAAAATGAGCATAATATGGGCACTTTAAAGTGACATAACACTTTGGAAAATAGGCCCAGTCTGAGAGAAAAGGTTTGGGTGCCATTATACCAATTAGAAGGACATATCATTCACTTTATGATGCTCTTTGTTCTTTTAACTGTGCTCCCCAGGAACTGATAAACTTTATAATGTACATATGATTTGAGTTTTTTTTTTTAAATTGGATATGTTTAGATGGTTTTCAGTTCTTGTAAAAAAAATTATCCTCACCTAAAAAGCTTGTAATTTTGGCAGATATGGTAAATGCGATGATCATGTGCTTGTTATGAGCAGTTTATATTCATTCATTCATTCATAGAAAACTCCAAAGCTGCTTTCTCGTGTGGTTTCTGTGACTCAACAATGAGATGTCTTTCTACCGAGGCTAACATATTCAGTGAATGAGAATTGTTGCGACGATATTTTAAACAGTGAGAGTATTGTGTCATGACCTAACAGAGAGCAAAGAGAATGGGAACATTTACCTCCCTGATGTTATCAGACAGACACATAGATGCACAGAGTGAATACAAACATGCATCTGACTGGGGATAAGACGTAAACTGACATGTAGGGACGTCTGAAGCTTCTATTACACAGCATACCATGAATTCTGGGAACAAATCAATTGCCATGAAAAGGTCTGTGTGACTATAATTTGCAGTCCAACTGAATCAATACAGCTCTGCTCTGGGCTACAGTCTGACACAGATCTGCATTAGCTAATCACTATGCCTGCTTCCATTACACAGTCCATGACATGGGGTATATTGATCATAACGGTGAAAAGTGCAAAAGGCCGGTAGGGGTCAACTGTTACGATGACCACCAGTACTCATATATTTATATTTGTAGATTTAATCAGTATATAGCCCATCGGACTTGCCATAACAATTCAAGACTTATGCCAGATTGAGAAATATTCAGTGTTTCCTTCTGTAATGTTCTTGCTAAAGGACAAAGCCACTCTTATTTTTCCAAACAGTAGCTACACTTTTGGAGCTAGAGCAGGTGTTCCGCAAGCATGCAGTTAAAAGGATGGCTTAGTTTAGAGTCTGTGTAAAGGCTTTTAGGAAAAGGTCGCATGGAGGCAGGTTACACTGACCACTGTTTTTAGTATTTTGAGTACAGCCCCTTTAAATCAGTAGTATCTGTCCAGATCTATCCAGATGCGATTTAATATACCTTTGTTAACACTCAACAGAATAAATGTGCCCCTGTTTGCCAGACCAATGTAACGTTTTAGTTTAAAGTGCTTGATTTGACATATTAGTCCTTGCTTAGTGTCTGTGATGCCCCCTCCCATCACCTCCTGTTTTGGCATTCCGCCCTTTGCCGACCACCCTCTCTCTGCTTTCCCTCCACATGCATAGCTTGGCTGGTGGGTGTAAAAATAGCCGGGTTAGGGGGGTGTTGGTCAATGGTCAGAGAGTTGGAATTAGCAGTGAGTAAGCGTGCACTGTGCTGGCAGTAGTGGTGCAACAGGGACAGGAGCGCTGCAGAGGCCAAAGGGAAGTGAGGTTTGTCTGGGACTGATGGGGTCTCCCCCCATGGATGGTAAAGGTTTTTAGGGGGAGGGGAGCGGGAGTAGATTATCAGAGTGATTAAATGCACTCACTTAGAGTCCTTTACATTCTGATGGGCTAGACTTGTAAACCTTGCAGCATGGGCAACGCGGCCATGTGTAAGGTGTGTGGCTCGGACAAGGGCCTGAGGACTGCCGGGAGCCTGTCTAACCTGGACCAGAATGCTTTGCCAGACTTCTACTGTGTGGAGCATTTTCCTGTGCAGCCTCCAATGATACTGGTAAGAGCCCATACTGGCAGGGCAGTAGACAACTAGGACACCCCTGAAGTGTTCTTTTCTGTTTAGTTTAGTTTTGTACAGATAAAAAAGCTTGTGAGTAACTTTTTTAAAGCAGAAACTTCAAGGCAGTGTCAGCTTTCTCTTTTAAATCCTCAGTTATTTTCATTTCAGTCACAATCTTGACGACAGGACCGTTCTCTGTGTCCGTCACTGACAAGCTGCTCAACTTGCATGTAGCTGATACATGTTTTCAGTTTTCACTGAAAGCATGGGTCAACTGCTTCTGGACTTATTGTTCTGACTTCAGAATCAATTCTAAATGGCTTCTTGCAATAGGCATTACCAGGTATAGATACATGATTCAGGTGTTTAGGGTTTGAGGAGCTTGTGTGTGTAAGTATGTGGGGTGGGGTGGGGTGTAGTCACCTCTCCTCACCCTTTAAAGGCCAGTGTGACATTTCTGCTCCTAAAGTATCCCTGCACAGCAGCATGTGGACTCTTTTGGCTAATTTGAAAAGCAATGTAATGTCTTTAGTGTCATGCCGCTGCGGGCAATACAAGGCTCATTTAGTTTGGTGCTGAGTCTTAATTTACGGCTTTTTCCAGAGTTACAAAAATGTGTCAGTGGGGCGACAGTATGTTGTTGTTTCTAAACAGTGTTTCCTGAATTAGGTGACATGTTTGTGACAGTTTTTGACCTGTCTTAATGCCTTTAACTCTTTCTTAAATGCCCACCATTTTTGTCTAAAGCAAATAAAAGCTTATTATATTGGTTTCATACAACTTGCAGTGACTCAAACATAACATAGTAATTCAGTTATGAGTAGAGACTAATTTGCAAGTTGTTATTGCTGGTGCATTCAAGTGCTTTTGGTGCCCAAAACGCACCTAGTGAACAGTAGTCTTTTAATGTGCACAACTAATTCTCATGAT
The DNA here is from genome assembly GCF_031162955.1 of Sander vitreus. NCBI lineage: Eukaryota > Metazoa > Chordata > Actinopteri > Perciformes > Percidae > Sander > Sander vitreus. Next base: position 19,722,439 of record NC_135873.1, on the reverse strand, counting down.
CCTTTTGATGGCTCCTATGGTGTTTTATTACCTCCGCCAACGAGGACGTGTTTTTAGCTTGGTTTGTCTTTTTGTTCCATCCATCCATCCATCTTCATCCGCTTATCCAGGGTTGGGTCGCGGGGGTAGCAGCTCCAGCAGGGGACCCCAAACTTCCCTTTCCCGGGCCACATTAACCAGCTCCGACTGGGGGATCCCGAGGCGTTCCCAGGCCAGGTTAGAGATATAATCCCTCCACCTAGTCCTGGGTCTCCCCCGAGGCCTCCTCCCAGCTGGACGTGCCTGGAACACCTCCCTAGGGAGGCGCCCAGGGGGCATCCTTACCAGATGCCCGAACCACCTCAACTGGCTCCTTTCGACGCAAAGGAGCAGCGGCTCTACTCTGAGCTCCTCACGGATAACTGAGCTTCTCACCCTATCTCTAAGGGAGATGCCAGCTACCCTCCTGAGGAAACCCATTTCGGCCGCTTGTACCCTGGATCTTGTTCTTTCGGTCATGACCCAGCCTTCATGACCATAGGTGAGGGTAGGAACAAAAACTGACCGGTAGATTGAGAGCTTTGCCTTCTGGCTCAGCTCTCTTTTCGTCACAATGGTGCGATAAATTGAATGTAATACTGCACCTGCTGTGCCGATTCTCCGACCAATCTCCCGCTCCATTGTCCCCTCACTCGCGAACAAGACCCCAAGGCACTTGAACTCCTTCACTTGGGGTAAGGACTCATTCCCTACCTGGAGAAGGCACTCCATCGGTTTCCTGCTGAGAACCATGGCCTCCGATTTAGAGGTGCTGATCCTCATCCCAGCCGCTTCACACTCCGCTGCGAACCGATCCAGTGAGTGCTGAAGGTCACAGGCCGATGATGCCATCAGGACCACATCATCTGCAAAAAGCAACGATGAGATCCCCAGCCCACCGAACTGCAACCCCTCTCCACCCCGACTACGCCTCGATATCCTGTCCATAAATACTATAAACAGGATTGGTGACAAAGCGCAGCCCTGGCGGAGGCCAACTCTCACCTGAAACGAGTCCGACTTACTGCCGAGAACCCGGGACACAGCTCTCGCTTTGGTCGTACAGAGATTGGATGGCCCTGAGAAGGGACCCCTCACCCTGTACTCCCGCAGCACCTCCCACAGTATCTCCCGGGGCAGCCGGTCATACGCCTTCTCCAGATCCACAAAACACATGTAGACTGGTTGGGCATACTCCCAGGCTCCCTCCAGGATCCTTGCGAGAGTAAAGATCTGGTCCGTTGTTCCATGACCAGGACGGAATCCGCATTGTTCCTCTTCAACCTGAGATTCGACTATCGACCGAACCCTCCTTTCCAGCACCTTGGAGTAGACTTTACCGGGAGGTGTGATACCCCTGTAATTGGCACACACCCTCTGGTCTGGACGGATCTCATCAATTCCTGGGGCTTTGCCGCTGTGGAGTTGTTTAACTACCTCAGCAACCTCCACCCGGGAAATTGATGCCAATCCCCCCTCATCCTCCAGCACTGCCTCTACCATAGAGGGCGTATTAGTCGGATTTAGGAGTTCCTCAAAGTGCTCCTTCCACCGCCCTATTACCTCCTCAGTTGAGGTCAACAGCGTCCCATCCTTACTGTACACAGCTTGGATGGTTCCCCGCTTCCCCCTCCTGAGGTGGCGAACGGTTTTCCAGAAGTACCTTGGTGCCGACCGAAAGTCCTTCTCCATGTCTTCTCCGAACTTCTCCCACACACGTTGCTTTGCCTCTTTCACGGCAGAGGCTGCAGCCCTTCGGGCCCTTCGGGCCCTTCGGTACCTTGCAACTGCCTCCGGAGTCGTCTGGGATAACATATCCCGGAAAGACTCCTTCTTCAGTCGGACGGCTTCCCTGACCACCGGTGTCCACCACGGTGTTCGTGGGTTACCGCCCCTTGAGGCACCTAAGACCCTAAGACCACAGCTCCTCACCGCAGCTTCAGCAATGGAAACTTTGAACATTGTCCACTCGGGTTCAATGCCCAGCCTCCACAGGGATGCACGAAAAGCTCCGACGGAGGTCTGAGTTGAAAGTCTGTCGGACAGGGGCCTCCTCCAGACGTTCCCAATTTACCCGCACTACCCGTTTGGGCTTACCAGGTCTGTCCAGAGTCTTCCCCCACCCCTGACCCAACTCACCACCAGATGGTGATCGGTTGACAGCTCCGCCCCTCTCTTCACCCGAGTGTCCAAAACATATGGCCTCAGATCAGATGAAACGATTATAAAATCAATCATTGACCTTTGGCCTAGGGTGCTCTGGTACCAAGTACACTTATGAGCATCCCTATGTTCGAACATGGTGTTCGTTATAGACAATCCATGACTAGCACAGAAGTCCAACAACAAACAACCACTCTGGTTTAGATCAGGGAGGCCGTTCCTCCCAATCACGCCTCTCCATGTGTCTCCATCATTACCCACGTGCGCGTTGAAGTCCCCCAGCAGAACTATGGAGCCCCGACTGGAGCCCCATGCAGGACTTCACTCAAGGTCTCCAAGAAGGCCGAATACTCCGAACTCTTGTTTGGTGCATATGCACAAACAACAGTCAGAGTTTTCCCCCCCACAACCCCCAGGCGTAGGGAGGTGACCCTCTCGTCCACCGGGTTAAACTCCAACGTAGCAGCGCTTGTGAGTATCCCCACACCCGCCCGGCGCCTCACACCCTGGGCTACTCCGGAGAAGAAAAGAGTCCAACCCCTATCCAGGAGTATGGTTCCAGAACCAAGACTGTGCGTAGAGGTAAGCCCCACCAGATCTAACCGGTAGCGCTCCACCTCCCGCACAAGTTCCGGCTCCTTCCCCCACAGAGAGGTGACATTCCACGTCCCCAGAGCCAGCCTCTGCTGCCCGGGTCTGGTCCGTCGAGGCCCCTGACCTTCACTGCCACCCATGTGGCAGCGCACCCGACCCCAGCGGTTCCTCCCACAGGTGGTGGGCCCATGGGATGGAGAGATGTTTTTTTGTTGTTGCTAATTATTTTTCACTTTGAGAGATAGGGCATTTGCTGCAATCGCGTGGTGTTGGAACAATTGGAAAAAGGAGTTCCTTCTTGGGAAAATTCGCACTCTTAATGGTTAGATAGGGCATGCCTTGGCGGAAACACCGGTCCTTTTAATGAGTACTCCCAGGACATGTACACCCATTTTCTGGATGAAAGTCTTGTGTTTTCCCCTTAACTTCTTCTGGGACACGAACTCCGCTCCCCTGTGTGAAAGTCCAGTGTTTTGGGAACCACACATTCACCCCGACCTCCTCCATACACAGATTTCCGTGGTCTTATACAGCAGCAGTCACCTTGGGGCTGATTATTATGAATACGAATTACAGCATATTACTTTTCGTAGTGATATGTACGAATGGTCCACCAAAAGATTTGAGTGTCCCAAGCCCCTACTACATGCTAATTTCATACAGTATGAATTGCATACTAATCAAAATCATTATAGAATACTGATTTTTATCAACCTACTCTGCCATTTTTATACTAACAGGAAATCAAACAACATGTTCGGTGTGAATCCAACTGCAACTTTGGAAAGCTACTGCCAATTCAACTTTTCCTAAGATTTAATACTTGTTGTCCAAAAGTTCTTTGCAGCGGTTTGACTAACACCTACAGCAAATTATTTCAGCATTTAGCAGCTAAAGAGGCAGACATTTTTCGTGGGACTTGGTGGCCATCAAACCAGAGCTAAAAGGAAAGTAAATAATTGACTAATATTCATCATGTGGACACAGATATGACTCCAAATAAATGTTATAGTTGCTCTGTAACTGCTGGACGTGTTAATATTCAAACGTCAAAAATGTGTGTGTTAAATTCCATGTATTTATTACCATAAGCCCCACATTGTCGTTTGCTGTAAGGCAGCGCCAAAATCCACGTAGGTAGGAGGTCGGGGTGGTGGATGGGTCCCAAAATCCAGGTTTCTCACCCAGGGGACTGGTGTTTATGTCCTGGAAGTTATTTTAACCCAAACCACAAAGTTTTTTCTAATCTTATCCAAGTTGTGTTAATGCCTAAACTTAACCGTCACGGCACAGCATTAAATACAACGTCATGTTTCAACGTATTCTCATGAACGGGTTCGTATGATATCGTATGAAATTTTATGCACACCAACTGGTATGATATCCTATGAAATTAGGCGACTGCCGGCTGGTCATGCGACACCAGCTACAGAGCAGCGTGAATTGTCGGTTGTATCTGCGGCCGTTGCTAGTTGAGTTTAGCCGACAAAAGGTGACTTTTAGCCGTGTACAGGGCACCGCGAGATGACGGTCCTTTCAGGGGACATGGCAGTTGAGTTTAGCCGACAAAAACTAAGCATCATGTGGCGATAACTTTAAGTTTAGGAACCAAAATGACTAGTTACATTTAGAAAAAAGCTCTTGATTTGAATATAAACACTAATCCACCCATCCACCTCGTCCTCCTCTCTACATGGACCATAGTGGTCTCGTACAGCAGCAATCAATGTGGTGCATACAGTAATAAATACTTTGAATACATACGAATAACGGGGCTTAACGTTTCGTAGCTATAGGTACGAATGGTTCATAAGATAACATATGAATGAACCTGCTGACATTATTCATAGTTCATGAGCTACGTGCTAAACTACGTGTATGACCCTCTTCATTTTTTTTTTTAAAAACCTCAAAATTTCCCCTTTACTCAAACTGTCAAAATGTATATGTACCTAAAAAAGTTGTAGTGTATACTGTATATAACCTGATGTAACTCAGTGACAGTCACAGGAGGGTCCAGACGGCTGTAATTGGCCAGTGTGTAGGAGGAGGAGGAAGCAGTGACCCTGGCAGCAAGTTCCAACTGAGCTTCTATCATCTGATAGGATGAAAGAGAGAGAATGAGAGGAGAAACACTGACAGAAAAGTCAATTAAACAGCCAAGCAGTGAAAAAACAGAGCTAAGCTCTAAGAACTGACCTAGCCAAGGCAAATTCCTTGTAAGCTTTTATTGTATTTACCTGGCAATAAAATCCTTTTCTGATTTTGAGCTTCATATCAACAGTGAGAATGTCTCATGACATATTGACTCTTTGCCATGGTTTTGGTTGAGTAAAGGGCAGTTTAATAGTAATGTATTTTGTTTTTGGTGGGTGTGATGAGAGGAAACTACGAACACACTAAAGGGCAAATAAACTCTAAAACAAGCTGACAGATAGAAGTGTGACATATATTTTCCCCTTATTTCTTATAGCTAATGTTAATGTGTTAGCAAACCGCTGCACGTTTACACATCCAGCAGACACAGAGCAACTTTATCATTTATTGAGGGTTGTCATCAGGTCAGTGTGTATCCATGATCCTGTTAAAGCAAAAAGTTGTTGTGTTAGTCGTGCAATAGAAAACTCAGATTGGACAGATAGTCTAGCTAGCTGTCTGGATTTACCCTGCAGAGATCTGAGGAGCAGTTAACCATAGTCCTCATAAATCCATCAGAGTTTAAAATAACAACACAAAGAAAGAGGAAGGTGACGGACATCCGGCCCAAAATTAGGGGCATCCTTCGGAATTTTCAAATCCGAAATTATCGTAAATGAAACGTTGCCGATATACAGTAGACTACAAAGACAGAGTCTGTGAAGCAGGTAAAAAACCTGGTTACCTGACTTGTCCCGTCCGTGCCCCTAGTATATACCCATATTTCAATCAAGAGATACCTCATTTTGAGTGGACACTTATTTATTGACGTGCACAATAAAAATGATCAATAAAAAAAAATTCCAACTGTGACATCATCATTTAAAGGGGGTCAAGAAGCTGTGAGTGATGTAGGATACCCCCCTGATGGAGTCTAGACACTGGTGGTGATGTTGATGAATGACAGGATGCTGAAATCTTGATGAATGAGAAGAGGAGTGAAGTCTGGGGAGATCAGACCTGGGCGCTGATGAACTGGAGGAGGGTCGCGACAATTCACGCTGGAATTAGAGATGACAGCAACGGAGAGGAGAACATTTAAATATTGACAGCAAAAATGTGATGATGGGGATTGTGGCTAAATGTGGTTGGCTTAACTAAAAGCCCCTATCAGCTGATAAGGGGAAGCAGGAGGAGAGGGAGAGTGAGGTGAGTGAGTAACATAAGATAGTCTTCTGGCTAAAGTTACGCTAAGCTTCATTAGTTAGTGCAGACGGTACAGAATTCTCAAACTAGTGAGTGTGACCAGAGACCCAACTTAGAGTAACTTCCTGCCTCTGTGTCCCGTGGGTTTGGCCACTGCCACGCCTCTTTAGGAGACTAGCGGCATGTCCTGAGTGTATTGATTCTAATGAGAAAAGTGAACATGAACACAGATTATGGCCGATTCTTTCGCCCCATAGTCACCAAAGTAAATATTGGACCCATTTTTCACAAGCCACATATCTCCAAATCTCCAGGTTTTCCTCCTCTTCCCTTTCGAAGGAACAACGGGAAGATGATGTAAGACCTACATTAGATAAATTCTCCAGATTGTGCCCACATGCTCTCCACACCTCACTGAGATGTGATCTCGATGCGAGCCAGGCCACCTCGGCATTCGGTCTGGCTGATTGGATCCCAATGGCTAGCAACATCTAATCTCAGAGCATACAGATCGGACAGTTAAGGTGTCCAGGCATGATCACATGAGCTATTATCACTCAACATAATGTATGTGTTAACACCAGGGTAGTGTGTACAGTATGTGTGTTTTCTGCACTGAGTATGGCTCGCATGTGAATGACACACTGATGCAATGGCGTGTGGCTCTGTCAGTAGACAGTTCTAAAGGAAGCAATGCCCTTCATGTGCTTACTTTGCTAGCTCTGTTGTCATGGTTACCTCCAGAGAGGGCAGTGCTTGTCTCTGTGGTAACTGGGAGGGGCTAGGATGCTCCCAGCCTGGGCACTGGTCTCTCACAGTATGTGTGTACGGGTGTGAGGGATTGGTTTGCATTATTGATAAAGCTCCTCGTGCACAGTGACTTTGTAAATGAATGTTTGATGTAATGTGATGGAAGAGGAGCTTTAGGACTGGGCTTTGTCATGCTTGGCAGGTTTGATTAAGTCATGAAGTAATGTCTAGACACAAGCTGAAACATAAGAAGCAACATATTGTTTTAGAATGGACACATATAAAAGATACATATGATGCAGTCAGTGATATTGGGGATATTTTGTTCAGACCTAACTCCATTCTAAAGTGTACCTGTTTAACTGTAGTGAAAGAAGAAGAAAAGCAATGGCTTCCATTCCTGACTAAAGTTGCTTTATTGACTTTTCATTTTGTATGTCTGTTCCTATGTATTGCACACTCACCCCAAACATGACCTTTATGGAACTGTAGGCCTTTTAAAACACTTCCCCATCAACGAGAGTGACAAACTGACAAGCTCCTTCTAAACAGGAGTTATGAAACATTTCTGTAGGAAGCTGGCTGCCACAATTCTCCCTTTTTCTCCAATGTTAAGTGTATTCCATTCAAAAGCCCACTTGTCTCAGAGTCCTGTTGGTCCATGTGTCACTATAGCAACCCGCCAGTTGCAGAATGATGATTAGTGCAAGGTCTTGCATAATGTCACTCGGCAGCGCTGGAGGGAATGGGAGGATATTATCAGACAGGGTTGACTGTGGTCATGGCTGCTTGGTGCAGTGCTGCTAGAAAACAATGCTAACCCTGTGAAAACATTCATGAGGCAGCTTGAACAAGTCTTTCCAGGCTTTGGGACGGTCCATGTATACACTGCTTTCTCGGGAAAAGACCAATATTTCTGATGAGTGCTCAAGATTTTACAGAGCCAGAGAGGGGGGCGAAGGACACAGCTTTACTCTCACTTGATTCGTAGAAGGTCTTTGACCATGTCGATTGGCCATATCTGTTGAAGTGCTTCCCCGCTTTGGCTATGGAATACATTTTTCAAATGGGTTAGATTGCTTTGTACTGGGCTCACTGCAGAAATATTGACCAATTGTGTGGTCTCTCAACCTTTTAACATCTCTAGAAGTTATCCTCTTGCAATACAGCCATTTGCTATAGCGGTGGGGAGGCATAGTGACATTTATGGAATTTGAGAAGGTCTTCCAGAACATGAAATACTATAGCACTAAAAAATCTGTTCTGTCGCTGCACTCTGAGGTCTTATTGAAACAAAATATCTGGATACAAAGGTAATTATTCAAAATCATCTATAATGTTCCTTATACAAACAGAGGGGAAAATAAGCCATGTGTATGCTTCTACTTTCCACCCAATGGGTAATTTCGTTATACATTATAAAACACAGTATACAGTGTCTACAGTATAAAAATGGTCCCTGAGGTGAATTCGACCAACTTTATTTGGTAAATTAAACATCCCAGACTTTACGTCTATCCGTATTGCATTTAATATATGACTGAGTAGGCCTTAAATGTCCAAACATACATTGGTATTACTGGGCAGCTCAACTACGGTCTATCATGTTTTATTTTTCGTCTGAAAGCCCTCTAGCTGGGATGGATTTGGAATCTGTTCTGTTATTGTATTTGTATTCAGCAGATACCTGAGTATACAGACAGCCCTATATTGTATTATGATTAATGTTTGGTTTGACACTTGAATATTAACTCTTCCTGGTCACACTTCAGTCCTATTTGGGGTAATGTCAACTTTAAACCAAACAAAGGTGAATCAGGATTTTGGATATGGGCTGGAAGGTTAAGGAAAGTGCAAGATATGTACAGAGAAGATGAAGTACTCATGTCCTTTGCAGAAATATAAACGAAATATGACATTGCAACAATTTTTTCTTTACTCTGACAGAGAGCAGTAAGTGTGTCTGTGCTAATTAGTTCGATAACATATACACATGGTATATCATTTTTCAAAACTAGTACTACTCCTGCTTCCTGTTCTAATGTAAATATTCAAGCGAACGGTGTGCAACCTCTGTCAGTAGAGTTAGCAAGCATAGGACATTTTTATGCTAAAGGTTAAGTTTCATCTTTGTATGACTTGTTTTCTTCTGGGTCTAAAGAATACCTGGACAACACCCAAAAACAAGTTCAGGTCGATTTTAATGTACACAGTGCCATGGTTAGCATTGCAAAGGCTCTGTCCTGATTGACCGGTCCTAAAACTTCCCCTGCTTTATGGTCTATTTTAAAATAAATGGGACCATAATTTACTAAATGAACATCAAGCTGCATTGAAGAAGTCTTCAAATTAGCAATTGAGACCATAAACTCAATGAAAATGTTTACTGAGGTAATAAATCAAAAGTGAGAAGTAAGGTCATTTTCTCATAGACTTCTATAGAAACTGACTTCTTTTTCGCCCCCTGCTTAAAATAAGATAGAATGCAGTTTTAAGGCACTTCCGCATTGGCTTTTCCGACCAAGAAGTTGCCGCTTAAGCATAACAAAGAGGCAGCAGATCTGGGACCAGCTGACCACCTGCCCCTTAATAGAATGTGCATAGTCTCGCAATGCCAGACCTATCTCCGAACACAGCGCTGCGGAAGAGGTTCTGGCAAGTCCACAAAGCATTCTCGGATGGGAGAAAAACTTGCTCTGGTTGATTTAGATTTTTTTTTTTTAAACCAATCACAATCATCTTGGGCGGTGCTAAGCTCCGGACGGAGCCACGGTGCTTCTGCAAAACAGCCTCGGGAAGCAACTTGTTTTGGTGGAACATGTGAACGTTCGAAAGTTAATTTAGTCGTGCAACAGAAAACTCAGATTGGACAGATAGTCTAGCTAGCTGTCTGGATTTACCCTGCAGAGATCTGAGGAGCAGTTAACCATAGTCCTGTGGTGTGGGACATCCAGCCTAAAAAGAGGTAGATCCTGCAAAACCTCCGGTGACAATGGAACAATCCCTTAAATGAAATGAGTCGATATTGATTTCAAATGTGCATGAATGCATAAAATAATGAATAAATAAAATTAGCGCAATGAAAATGCAACATAGTGAAAGTAATGATTTTTTCTACAAATCTAGATCTACTGTATGTAAGTTAGACAAAAAATTATTTGGCATTTAAACTACTATGACAGGTATAATTTCCTCAAAAAAGTAACCTGAGTACATGTAACGGCATAAATGTTACTTCCTACCTCTGCCCCTATGTTAGATAAAACATGATAACGTGCCCTCAAGAGTACCCTTCCAGTGGAGAAAAGGTGATGCAGGGACCTCTAATGCCCTGTATGCAAGAAAACTTTGTGTGCTGTTTCCCTGCCGCATACTGTCGGTGTGTTTTAATATTTTTCCTATAGCTCTAAGACAGCCTGAGTCTGCACTGCATGTATACATGTATACTGCACCAGGTATCTCTAACAGGCTTCAAGTCTCTGCAAGTTGACTTTTGTAGTGCATTGGCATGAATTATACGCAATATGTAATGTAAACTGTTTTGTAAACTTGAAAACTGTTCTGTGTACATTATGGACTAATACATGGAAAAACATCAACATGGTCCTTCGAGGTGATGGCGGCTGTAGTAGTTTTGAGTGTGAGTGATGCAATGCAGTTCTCTGCAGCAGCCAGACAGCTGCAGACTGCAGGTCAGCCACAAACATCAGAGCAGGACTATTTGTAGACATCAGTGCTGCAGTGTCACTGCTCATTTCATACATCATGAGGGCTGATCTCTGCATTCTGTATGGAAACTGATGCTGTGGGTGACTGAGTGACAGACTGAGGAAGGAAAGGACACACCAAACACAGACTCTAAAAACTTTCAACACTGAAAAGGCTAGCTTATGAACACATAATGAACAACAATGAACATTACGCAAACTGTGACCTTGACAGCCAATGACAGACCATTGACAGACCATTCCTCAGCTAAACAACAAACACAACATCCGCTGAAGTCCCCACCACCCTCCAGTGTGCTGCTACACTATTTCTGAATCTGACCTCTGACCTCCCGTTGGAAGGAGTAATGCAGTGTGAATGCAGTAAAAATAAGCACCACACAGTGTTTTTCCACAGGAGGAGCAGAGAGCTGTATGTGAGCCAGGATTTAGCTTTAGTGAAGGCACCAAGAGAATGCTGAATCATGCTGCCTCCTTACAGTCCTGGTCTGTTTCCAACTGCAGCTCTCTCAGCATCCAAAAACAAAAAGGGTACATGTCCTTCCCAACGCCGGACACACACATTATCATGCACTATGGAAACTGTTTATGTCTAAATTTGGGTGCACAGTTATTGTTAATAATGATTTATACTGCTTAATGCCAATTAAGACTTTATTCCTCCACCGAAGAATTAAAACATGTTCATTGCATAACCAGCATTAACACGGTAGAATACGTATATAATATATGTATTTATAAAGTAAATACATATATTATATACGTATTTCTAGAGCTTAAGCTGACCTTGTATACTTAGCAATGGTCTGTTGTACAGAAATAACAGATCTTAGAATACCGTGATTGACCAATTAGTCAGTATTCAAGTTTTGTATTCAACAAGTAATAAATATATAAAGATTCCCTCTCTCCCCATACTGGGTTGTCTTTTTCCTTCCTCTAAGCTCATGTCCTGAACCAGAGGCCTGGGTGCCTAAGGGTTCTGCGCAGTATCTTCGCTGTTCCTAGGACTGCGCTCTTCTGGACATAGATCTCAGATGTTGTTCCTGAATTGCTGGAGCCACTGTCCCAGTTTGGGAGTTACAGTTCTGACTGCTCCTATTACCACTTGAACCACTGTTGCCTTCACTTTCCACATCTTTTCTAGCTCTTCACTAAGCCCTTGGTATTTTGTTCAGCTTCTTGTGTTCCTTTTTCTTTATGTTGCTGTCACTTGGTATTGCTACATCTATCAAAACTGCCTTTTGCTGTTTGTTGACCACCACGATGTCCGGTTGGTTGGAACCATTTCATCAGTCTGGATCTGGAAGTCCCACACGATCTTAGAGCTCTGTCATTCTCAGTCACCTTTGGACCTCTACTGTTTAATCATACATATGCTTCCACTTGACTCTATCTTCTGCAAACATGAAATCAGTCATGTAGATGATACACTGCCCTACCTTTCACCATCTTTTCAACAACAGTACAAACAAGTATGATTTTAGGAATATCTAAAATTGTAATGCCTTGTAATCTGTGTCTGGTTGTAGAACACGTCCATGCCTTTGTCATCAGCAAATCAAATCACTGTAAGACCCAGTTAAAGCTGATTCAAAATGCAGCTACCAGTGTCTTGTCTAGGACCAAAAATGCTTTGTTAACTGGTGTGATGAAAACTTCCTCGACCTCAATGTGTCAAGAACAAAGTAGCTTATCAAAAAAAACAACGTACCTAAAGCTAGCTCCATTCATGGTAAGGAGGTTGAGATTGTTGTCACACAAATATTTGGGAACAGTGTCCCAAATTTGATTGCTAAGCGTCGTCAACAGAGAGTCTACTTACTGTTTTATCGTTGTTCTTAAGTTGAACTGAACTGTTTACTCATTGATCATGTGTAAATGATTATTTTGGTCTGTAGACTGTTGATGAACTGTCGATGAGCCCTTTGGGATAAATAAAGTAGTTTGGACAATCTGTTTTAGCAGGAGAGTTGAGATCTGCTCAAGGAAGCCTGCTACAGTGTGAACACTCTTAGTTTGACCATGCTACCATTTTTTTTTTATTTAGTTGTTTATCTCACAGGGACCATGCACAATATATTTTTTGCACCTAGCTAAAAGCTAATTTACAATTGTATACCCAGGGCACAGGCTACCAGTGTTTGATGATGTGCAGGTTGATGAAGTAGAATACATTATTTAAAACATTACACTTTGAGAACATCAATATTACAATCAGAAGAAGAAAAAAAAAAACACAGTACTAATTTTCATTCAGGGAGTACACCATAATAACAATTCATTGGTACAATACTTTTCCTACTGACCAATGCTGGCCAACAAAAACACGGTATACAAGCTCAGTGACTGCAGCTCTGAGGATCCTTAAACCCCTTTTTCAAACTAATTGTGATTACCATTCATCATTTACAACCAATGACACAATGTAAATGTGGACAGTAGATCATTTCTGAAAATGTATTTTTCCTGTGTCTCTTTTAGTCGGACAGTAATACCAGTTTCCTGCGAGCAGCGAGAGCAGGGAACATCGACAAGGTTTTGGAATATCTGAAAGGGGGAGTGGACATCAGCACCTGCAATCAGGTAGGAGACATATCACACAACATCATTCACAACACACACACACACACACACACACAAACACAGACTCACACACTACTTATGGTGTCCCCATATGGACACAATATATTGCTGATATATGGTGTATTTTAAATGAAGTGTAGAATATATATTGTAGAAGACAATGTAAAACACAATTACACCTGCTGGGGGCTGCCCTGGAAGCAATTTAATGATGCTAGAATATAAAGTTATACAAAATACTAATAACACTGTTGGTTGGCTACATAAATCATTTTAAATAGTCATCCACCGCCAACTTAAGTTCCAATCCAAATAATAATAAATACATCAATTGGTCAAACTGTAACATTAAAAAGTTTATTCTACTCAATAATGCTCAATAATGTTTACTTATCATAGCAGGACAAGCACAGGTGTAAATAATATCATTCATGATGCTTTTACAGGCCTCTTAAATGGAATGGAGCCATTGTTAATGCTATTTTTTATCCCTTTGATTTTCTTGCTATGACAAGTCAAAATGTCTGCCATGAAATAGATCTATCAAAACAGTTTACAAAAATGTAACATGGATAAACTACATCATTGTTAGCAATTAAACTGCGTCACCTGCCAACTTCAATTCTGAAACTGACACATTTTCTAGCACATTTTGGTTGTGGCAGCAGGTAGTTCCCTAAAGCTGAAGTTGAAATTAAAGGTGCACTATGAGTTCCTGCATGATTTCAGCGCGATTTCATTTTTGTCTCAAATCGTAGGCATCTCTCCTTGATCCGCTAGCTGCCTGGCCCCTGAACACACTGTGAAAAAGCCCGGTCTCGGGAGACAACACAGGGGTCGTAAACGTCAAATAAACACTAGGGGCACAGGCTGTGCACCAAAATACAACAAACCACTGCAGCCAATCACCGACAAGATGGTTGGGGGAGGGGGTGGGGGTTAGTGACAGTTAGTCAGTTAGTCATGACAGTTACAGAAACATGGGGGGAGGGGCGAGCTTGCTCTGTTTTGTTTGGTATTTACTTTGAACGTCAACAGAAGTGATGTCATGCAGGAACTCATAGTGCACCTTTAAGTGATTTTGGCCACTTATCACCTATAAAGTTGTTAAAGCTAACATGTTAGCAAACAGTTGCCTATTTGCACAGCCTGCAGACACAGAGCAACATTAGCATTAAAGTAAAAAAGAGAGAGTTATCTGCGCTTCTGCAGACCACAACAATCCGGTGCGACCAAGGCAGGACAAAACAGTGTAAAGTAACAAAAGATTTGCCGGTGCAACACAGATGTCTTCTTACTTTATAGTTTTATTTTTAAGTGCATAACAGTGACTAACGTTTCGATGTAAGGTTACATCTTCATCAGAGTCCTTGGAGAGAATCGGCTATGAAGCCCTTAATAAGAATCATCAACAGGTGTGATTGTGCGTAAAAGGGGCGTTGGCTACCTGAAGATACATCCATCTCAACCAAGGTGCTACACTCATTAATCAGTCATTAAAGGGCAAATGCCCACAAACAGGTCAAAATTACATTTATTTTTATTGATTAAAAACAATGTTGATAGGTAACAAGCATAAAATGTTCACAATACAATGGGAATACAATTATATCCATCTTAAATACTATACTTTGACATACTTTGACATTAGAGAAAGCAAGTTAGAACGTAGAGGTTCTAAAGTGCCGAGTGTATGTATCCAAAACGCTTCGCTGCATAGGAGTTTATTAATTTAATGATATCACCACCCCTGGATGGGGATGTGATTTTTTGGATTCCCCAGAACCTCAGTGATGCAGGGGAGCCATGATTGGCCTGCTTGTAGTGCCTCACCATGGCGTATGTTAAATTCTGGGTATGAATAGCCGTCTTATGTTCAGATATTCTTAGTTTGAGTTGATGTTTTGTTTGGCCTATATAAGCGAGTCCACAGGGACACTTTAGAAGGTACACTACATGTGTACTGTTGCAATTAATAAATAAAGAGATGGAGTATTTCTTGCCAGTGTGAGGATGTGAGAATTCCTTTGCATTGGTCGAGTTAGAGCATTGCGCACAGTTACCACATTTATAGAAACCCAGGGGTGGATTGGGGAGCCAAGTGGTCGACGGTGGGTTGGTCATGTCTGAATGGATCAGTCAGTCACGAATGTTGTGGGCACGCCTAAATATAAACCTGGGCGGATTGTCTTTGAGTGTCGGGTCACTCTTTAGAACATGCCAATGCTTGCGAATAATGTTTTTCCTTCTTCCTGCTGCTGGAGTGTAGCCAGTCGAAAAAAATACTCTGGGTGTTGTGTGTGACTTCAGTTGTATCCCCAAGGTATGATGGTAAACTGTGAACATATTTTCTTAGAAAGAAATCAACAAATTGTAAGAGAGGCTCAGTGCTCAATGTGGTAGGCCACCACCTCCTACGTTGCCCAGGTCATCAGAGGAGTCTCTCTCACTCGCTGTTGAAAGAGGCATGTACCTGTTCATCTTAGGCAGGGGCGGGCGGTTATTACAGTATTAATTTCAGTCATGTTTGTGTCCATTGTCCAACATTCTCTCTCCTTTTAGCTCTGGTTTGGTCTCCACCAACTCCTGAGAAACATATCTGTCTCTTTAGCTGCTAAATGCTCCACTATGTTCACCAGCTAGTCTAATACCATGTCTGTCTGCTGTTTGATGCTAAGCATGTAGTGGACAGTGGCTTTATCAGAGCTTTATAACTGAAAACAACTGCCTGCTCCTGCAGGAAACAAAGTTGATAAGACCGTTTGCAGGCCGATACACCAAAATAATGAGCTGAAAAACGTTTACATTCTCTGTAGAGCTGAGAGGAAGTGTGTCGTTAATGATAACTCTAGTCTAGAGTTTGTCACTAGTGACACCTTTCACATTCCACGTAATTTGATACATGTTTGCCTGGTATGTGAGCCCAATGGTGCTTGCTACATTTTTGGCAAACAATCCACACAATGTAATATTTTAAGTGCCAATATGAAAATGGCTTTACATTCCAGTAGGGGAGAGGACTGTGTTTGATCAGGGACCGTTTCTTTATTCAGCCCTAGTCATTATCTAGTCTCCTCTAAGTCCATTAGCATTCCAGCCATGGACAAGGGGGGCAGTGGAACCTGATAGCATGTAAACAGTCCTGTCCTGGCAACAGCCAGGACGACCAGCTCGGTAAACAAAAGCCACATGGAGTGGAAATAAGTAAGTAAGAAGTAAGATTTGCTGTTGGCTCTGTGGTGTGTGAATACTTTATTGTTAACTAATGTGGTAGGAATGATGTTGGCACTACCATCACTTGTGCCATTGAAGATATTTTAAGCTTCTGTGTTTGTGTTTCTCTCAAGCAATGTTTCTGTCCCACTGTATCTCAGTTGAGTAGAAGTGCACTAACAGGTTTAAAAAATGAATCAAGGTCACATATTAAATTACAATGTCAACTGAAAATAGACACCTTTTAGTTAGATAGTTGTTTTTAGAGACTTTATTATTAATCAATTTGCCTTCCCAACTCGTTATAATGACACTTGCATCAAGACACAAGAGCACACAGATTGGAGATTCCATATGTGATAATGGGCCCATGACAGCCAAGACATATTTATTCGTTAAACTTGAACCTTCCGAACCGAAACTCTGAACTGTTCCTTTATTTTTGGATAAGGTGACTCTCAAAGTTGGGTACTGAGGGCTAAGATGCATCTTTTTGTACCTCAAAAAATGTTTTAAGTTTCACTTAAAGCCTCTGAACACCCACACAGGTGATTTCAGTTATTGTGGCTGATAAGACCTCGGCTCAGGTTGAAGCCGGAGCTTAGATGGAAACTTATTATTTTTATCTAGCAACAAGAATTTGTCCTGCCCTAACTGATGCAACAAAGCTAACAATAGGCTCAAGAAGATGTCAATCAATCAGTTTAAACACCAAAACAGTCCTGGGAAGGGGTCTTATCAGCCAGATTCATTTAAAACACCTGTGTGGGTGTTCCGGGCCTTTAACTGTTTTTTCCCAGTGTCATCACTTGAACACCAAAGCCAGAACCATCCCTGACCAACATTTTGAAGTTTAAAATGTATACTTTCTGCATTTGCCTAGCTCTCAGGGTCAACAAGGGACTTTGTGACATACATTTTGTCTTCATCAACTTTGCAGTTCCCTAGCTCCCTAGTTTTTGCCTCTTTTAGCTCATAGTTTGGGTTTCCTGGCCCACAAATTCCGGTATTAACAATCTCATTTCCGGTAGCAGCAGATGCTCTGCCACTGTACACTACCTGCTCAGCACCAAAAAACAGACAACGTTAGCAAGTATGTATTGAACATAGTGGAGCTAAAATGAGAGTAAATATTGGACTTAAATTCACCAGGTGGACACAAACATGACTCCAAATGAATGGCAATATTGCTTCGTGTCTGCTGTGTAACTAGGCAACTGTTCGCTGTAGCTAACATGTTAGCTATATGCCAGCATGATTTAAGCTGACAATACATCAGATGTGGTGTTGGTTCGATGGCTTAGCCAACTAGCCAAGAGGCCTAATATTGGAATGAAGGAAGCTACTTTTTGTAATTTTTTGTAATTTTAGGGCCAAGGCCACTTGGCCTGCAGTGGGGCACATTTGTTAAGGGCACAAACACCACACTTAAAGGTGCAATATGTAATACGGACAGCTAGTGTTTAAAATAGTTACTGCAGTACAAATTCAAAATACTGGAGAGAGTCGTTTCCCCCACCCCCTCCTCCCCAGACTTGAAGTTCACGTTGGTTGCCAGGCCAGAGTAGCTAACGTTAGATGCTGGCTATATTGACAGTCATAAAAGCCCGTGCTCACGCGGAGCTCTGTACCCAACTGACAGGCACACTTTTTCGGCTTAGAATTACAGTAGGAACCGCTAAAAACCCGACAACCTCGCCGTCCTCTCCACACGCCAGACAGGCCACTTCCTCGGCTTAGAATTACGATAGGAACCACTAAAAATACCACTACCTTGCCGTCCTATTCCACCCAGCTAATGCTTACCTGTTTAGTAGTAAATTAGCCAACTCGGCGTCCTTTTGGGCTCTAAGCTGTCTCCATTTTTCAAATACATCTCCAATATTTACCTGGGTTTGTTACGTCTCTGGTCACGCAACTGTTAGAAACATGGCAATGTTTTTTAGGTCTGGTAGAATCTATCTCCGTTAATCCTGTTTGTTTGTGTGCTGCTTTCATGGCTGTACTAACGTTCCAGCTGTAGCGCGCTGGGTTTACATTTTTACAGCTATATCTGACAACCTGGCCTGGGTGTCAAACTGGGCAGTAGATATCAACACACAGGCCAAAACACAAACAGAAATTCTGTCACGGAACGGAAATTTCAAAAGAGAAAATACTGGTATTAGCAATGATGTCAGAAAAGATAGTATTTCAACTTACGTGTTTTCTTAATATCTGATGACATATTGGGGTCATTTTTGGATTAATTACAGTAAATATATTACATATTGGACCTTTAAAATCACTTAAATAGACCAATTAATTTCTAAAAGCATTCATGCCTTTTAAATAAACAGTGGAAGATGCAAAAACATATTAAAAAATAGGCCACAGAACACAGCATGCTGCAAAGCCTTGGAACATTTCCATGAAAACTATATAACCCCAAACCACAGCACCATCAATAAACACATTAAAGAGGTCACTTTACTATTTTAGATAAAGCAGTTGTACCAACACCCTGGCTAAGTGCAGGTTGATATGAGGCCAGTAGGAGGCAGGCAGATGAAAGAGCATGTCAACTAATCCAAAAACAGGAGGACATATTCTGCTCTGTTTCTGGACAGATGCCTCCTGCCAGCTGTGGAATACCCCTGGGCAAAGATAGAGAAAGAGAGAAAGCATAGTCAGATAATGTCATTCTCTTTCTTGGTATCCCACAGGGAGCCTCTGTGGGGACCCTGGGAATCCAGTGGGGCCGTTAGCCTTAGGGGGCTGTGTGATGAGGGTTAGTTTGGCACGGAGGAAATTATTTATCGACTCAGTGGCTCCTTTGATGCTACAGCCTAATGCTTGTGCTGCTGAAAGGGTTACTGAGTCAGTGCTGGGTCACTTATGGCGCTTACCCACTGCTAGTGCCAGCTCTGCTCTGCTTGGCTGAACTCGGCCGCGGTGCCCCGTCCTCCATTTTCCATTGCTGATTTAGTACCGCCTCATGAGTGAGGCGAGCCTGGCTGGTCATCATAACGACGCCGCAGGAAACTGCTGTGACCTACCGCGACACACACACAGAACGTCGAAGGTGTGTTGTTTGTGATTCTCGGCATGTGGCTGTTTGCCAGAAGACACATTTTGTTTCAAAATAAGCTGGAGGTAGCAACATTTTTCATAATAGAAAAACAAAAAAGGCGAGTAGAGTAGAGTTGAGGCGAGGCGAGCAGGTACCATGTGATGGAAAAAGACCATTAGAAGAGGAGAGGGGTAAACTAGGGGACAACCCTGCAATCACCTCCTTTCCTTTGCTTAAAGAAAGAAAACGGATGACTGTTATTAAGGGCTGGATAATATGACCTAAAATCAAAACAATCACGATTAATGAACAGTTGACCTCCATTACGATTCAGGAATGGTTATTTATTTATTTATTTTCCCATAGTTCACTGACAAGGGTTGCACTGTAAATAACACGACTAATGAAAAACAGTGTTTCTCCCTGTGTTGCTGGATGTGTAACTAGGCTTTAAGATATTACAAATGTTTACTTCAAATATTAAAACAAACTTTATTAAAGCCAAAAGTAAGTTCTCTGCACATTCACACTGCGACTCCCATAAGCCCCTTGGAAACTGTTTTTTCATCATCTCTTTTTAACAAAACCTGAATCATTATGGTAGCAATTCTCCCATGCCAAACCAAGCAGCACATGGAACTGAAGCGCTTAATACAGATATTAATAGAGATCATAAGAGATTCATAACTTGAAACTTCAAAACATCTCTACTCTAAACTACAATGTGGGTCAAGTCATTTGAAATACACCAAATCTTAAACGAAATGACAAGCTTCTATGAGCTTTTTCAAAATGGTTTTGGTTCATTTGGTATTTTAGAATCAATCTCCCGTATTTATTTATTGTCTCAGCCATCACCAATCAATACCCAAGCAAATATTCAAGTAGAAGGGATCAACATGACTCTTTAGAATAAAAAGAAGAGGATATTAGCTTGATCTGCACACACACACACACACACACACACACACACACACACACACACACACACACTATTTATATCTTTATACCCAGGAATGGCTCTCCTCCCACCAGCATAACATGGCACATCATCTGACCCAACTTTGATAGCTAGCTTTGACATTTCAGTCTGTCACTCCGCATGTAAGAGTAAAGGACAGCCACATGTTCATAAGATGGAAACTGAAAAAGAAAGGCAGGCTCAGTTAGTTATGGACCTGGTGGAGGAGGTAATCCCTTCTCTTTCCATTTGGACCTGTCTATATTCTTTGTTGCTGTTGGGTTGTTGGACTTTGGGCCTGACCTTTCCTCCCTGTCTTCTTCCAGAATGGTCTTAATGCACTGCACCTGGCAGCCAAGGAGGGCCATGTGGATCTGGTCCAGGAGCTGTTGGACAGAGGAGCCGCAGTGGATTCAGCCACAAAGGTAGGTTATCAGCTTCCCACTGAGCGGGTATATTTCATGAAAAGCTGGATTCATCCACGTTTCCTGCTGCTAGAAGCTTGGTGACATAGTAGAGTTGGAAAGCAGCTAGCTTAATGTACAGTTGTAGAGACTTGCTGTATCTGAAGGACTACTGAAGCTGCTCTGGAGGCTCGTGCTGAGCAACACCTTAGTAAGACGTGGTTTGCGTTTTTTTTTCTAATAATGCAGCTGTCATATACATCAGCAAACTACACATTTTATTTCATATTCAATATCCCCAGATCAGACTTTTTTTTGTTTAGAAGCAGAGAGATGCACGAGGTCTTCCGTGCAATCGTAGGCCTTTCGGAAGCTTTTAAATCCATCCTGGAACTACAGTGTCTTTGTAGAATATCATAATTATGAATCCATAAATCATGTTATGTAATGTTTGATGTCCCCGCATCGCTAAACTAGCATCGTTCACCTGGGCCTTTCAAAAGAGGGCTTCTATGTGATTGTAGGTAGGCACTATACAGCATACTGTAGTCTGGTTTGGGTATGGTTTAATACCTCCTGTTTTGTATTTCTGTGAAATTGCGGCCTCCGCTATCACTTAACTAAAGTCAGACCATCAAGAACGTATGAGGATGTTGATTTGATGACTCCAGCTCACTGTTTCCAACATGTCCCTCTCTGTGTAACCTTTGAAATAGTCAATGCAATTTGTTGTCCAGTTTTCCCTGGTAAACCATCTGCAATAACCTCCAATATCTGAATTTATATAGAGAACTTTATACATTTTGTAACCTTATTGGCTAGAGGCCGGACTCACTTAAATGTTACATATGGGTGAAAATGATGTCTTGGCCTCAGTCTTGTCATCTCAACCCAACTGAACCCCTCTAAAAGATTTTGGAGGGATGTGTACCCCTCATTCCATATTCTATCATTCCAGCTGCCATGGAGTCATGTACTGCATCCTTCAACCTTCAGTAGATATAGACTCATAGATATAAAACCTCTTTCTCTATAGGTTCCAATTGAAGCAATTCTAAAACTTAACCCAGGTGAGATGGTCGCCATATGGTTCCATCCTGGAATGGCAAATCAGAATTACATGTCACATCTATTGTTTTATATCTATGTATAGACCTGTATGTTACTCTGTAAACTGTGTTACTCCTGGGAGCTGAAGTCACTGTTCAACTGAGCTTTTGATATTTCATGTTACTGTGAATCTAATACTCACATGACCTAATATAACCCTTGTCAACCTCAATTTGCTTTATTCATGAGTCATTAATACTGTGATATGTAAATACCTAACTATAATTAAATGCAAATGTGAGTAAGCCAAACAGCATTGTGAAATATGATTGGAGAAGTGTCAAACTATGTGCGACTTGACAAGACTGATTTGAGATTCTGCTCTCAACCACAGCTGTGTATTTGTAATTGATTCATTAGCCTTTGCTAAAATAAAGAATTAACAACAACTCATCGACAGTCAGAGCTGCTAGTTATTGCAGAACATCCATTCACAGCTGCACTGTTTAACATTCACAGATACCATCTTTCAATAGGTTTAGGTCATAAAGAAAAATACTGATATGAATAATATGTATTTTAACGTAGAAATTCTTCTTCTCATTGTCCTTTTATTAATCCAGAAAGGAAACACTGCACTTCACATATCCTCGCTAGCTGGTCAGGCTGAAGTAGTGAAGATCCTGGTTAAACGAGGAGCTGACATCAATTCCCAGTCTCAGGTGAGCCTCTGTACTCTGCTGCTGAAGTTGTTTAATGCTGCTATCCTCTTAAAAGACAATCACAATATCACCTCCTGTATTACTCATCACTAATATCATTTAAGAGAGCTGTCCTTATGTTTGGCTGATTGGGTGAGGAAATACAGTAGATGTCCATGACCTGTAGTTTATTGGTAACCTCTTGTATTTGCCTTTGTGCTGTAGAATGGATTCACTCCTCTGTACATGGCCGCCCAGGAGAACCACATGGATGTGGTGCGATATCTACTTGAGAATGGAGGCAACCAGAGCACTGCTACTGAGGTGAGAGGAGTGGGTGTATATTTAGGGTAGTCTCACTTTGCCAGACCCTCCTCCAACGTGAGCTGAAGGAAGGTCTGGCTACTCCACATAGCATTCGGGAATGGAAGATAAACGTGCTCTGGTTTAACGGCATTTCTTTAAACCAATCAGAATCGTCATGGGCAGCACTAAACTCCGCACAGAGCCGCTGCAAAATAGTCGTGCGTGAGAAAACTCAGATTGGACAGATAGTCTAGCTAGCTGTCTGGATTTACCCTGCAGAGAATCCCAAAAGTGGAACATCAAGGATATAGAGTAAAGACTATATTTAGGGTGACTAGATCGAACTCTCCTATGGAATCATGCCTACAGTATACTGCAACACTGGCACTGAACACAACGCAGATACACGGCTGATGTAAATCCCATTATTTGGCAGGTATTTGGCCATAAATCAAAGTATTTGACAATTCTGGGGCAACCTCTAGCTCACCCGGTAGAGTGTGTGCCCCTGTAGGCTGAGTCCTTGGCGGTGGCCTTGGTTCAAATCCAACCTGTGGCCCTTTGCTGCATGTCGTCCCCCCATTCTCTCCCCTTTCCTGTCTTCAAGCTATCCTGTCAATTCAAAGACCATAAAAAAAGAAAAAAAGTATTTGACAGTTTTTAATTAATGGCAATCCATCCTGGAGATGGATATCTCTAGACATGTCAACATGCTAGTGGGGCTAGAGGGAAAGTTATGGGTCCACCAAGTCATTAGGACACATCATCTGGGAAATCATGATGACAAATGACAATATTTTATTGCACATGACCATAAAGTGGAAAGCCGAATCACCATCATCATCAGGGGATCACCAAAGTCATTAGAATTCATCATCTGGGGACCATGAATGTGTGTACAAAATGTCCTGGTTATTTATCCAGTTTTAGTTGAGAGATTTAAGTCCAAACGTTTTGACCAAAGTGGTTGACTCACTGACAGACGAACATTGACATTCCTAAAGCCCCCTACTAGCGTGGTCATCGTTAAGCTACCATAAGTGAAACTTCTTGCACAGAGGTTCCATGTTGAGAACCTACCATGGCTCAAACAGTATAATCCCTCCCTGTCCTGGTCGGCTTTCAGTTTTCAACATATACAGGAAGTGTTGAGTTTTATTGATGGTAGCTTAACAGAAATTGGAAAAAGCTTTTAGCAAATGGGAATACATTTTTTTTTCTTCTCCGGGAACCATCACCTTATCGTGGTGGAGAGGTTTGTGTGTCCCTATGAACCTGAGGGCTGTGTTGTCTGGAGCTTTGTGCTCCTGGTAGGGTCTCCCAAGGCAAAGTGGTCTCAGGTGAGGGGCCAGACAAAGAATGGTTCAAAAAATCCTATGAAAAATCGAGGAAGGGATGAAGTGACTCTGCCCGGAGGAAGCCCGGGGCCCCCCGCCTGGAGCCAGGCCCAGATGGAGGGCTCGTCAGCGAGCGTCTGGTGGCCGGGTTTGCCACGGAGCCCGGTCGGGCACAGCCCGAAAAAGCTACGTGGCGGACATCCCTCCATCCCATGGGCCCACCACCTGTGGGAGGAACCGCTGGGGTCGGGTGCGCTGCCACATGGGTGGCAGTGAAGGTCAGGGGCCTCGACGGACCAGACCCGGGCAGCAGAGGCTGGCTCTGGGGACGTGGAATGTCACCTCTCTGTGGGGGAAGGAGCCGGAACTTGTGCGGGAGGTGGAGCGCTACCGGTTAGATCTGGTGGGGCTTACCTCTACGCACAGTCTTGGTTCTGGAACCATACTCCTGGATAGGGGTTGGACTCTTTTCTTCTCCGGAGTTGCCCAGGGTGTGAGGCGCCGGGCGGGTGTGGGGATACTCACAAGCCCCCGGCTGAGCGCCGCTACGTTGGAGTTTAACCCGGTGGACGAGAGGGTCGCCTCCCTACGCCTGCGGGTTGTGGGGGGGGGGAAAACTCTGACTGTTGTTTGTGCATATGCACCAAACAAGAGTTCAGAGTATTCGGCCTTCTTGGAGACCTTGAGTGGAGTCCTGCATGGGGCTCCAGTCGGGGACTCCATAGTTCTGCTGGGGGGACTTCAACGCGCACGTGGGTAATGATGGAGACACATGGAGAGGCGTGATTGGGAGGAACGGCCTCCTGATCTAAACCAGAGTGGTTGTTTGTTGTTGGACTTCTGTGCTAGTCATGGATTGTCTATAACGAACACCATGTTCGAACATAGGGATGCTCATAAGTGTACTTGGTACCAGAGCACCCTAGGCCAAAGGTCAATGATCGATTTTATAATCGTTTCATCTGATCTGAGGCCATATGTTTTGGACACTCGGGTGAAGAGAGGGGCAGAGCTGTCAACCGATCACCATCTGGTGGTGAGTTGGGTCAGGGGTGGGGGAAGACTCTGGACAGACCTGGTAAGCCCAAACGGGTAGTGCGGGTAAATTGGGAACGTCTGGAGGAGGCCCCTGTCCGACAGACTTTCAACTCACACCTCCGGCGGAGCTTTTCGTGCATCCCTGTGGAGGCTGGGGGCATTGAACCTGAGTGGACAATGTTCAAAGTTTCCATTGCTGAAGCTGCGGTGAGGAGCTGTGGTCTTAGGGTCTTAGGTGCCTCAAGGGGCGGTAACCCACGAACACCGTGGTGGACACCGGTGGTCAGGGAAGCCGTCCGATTGAAGAAGGAGTCTTTCCGGGATATGTTATCCCAGACGACTCCGGAGGCAGTTGCAAGGTACCGAAGGGGCTCGAAGGGCTGCAGCCTCTGCCGTGAAAGAGGCAAAGCAGCGTGTGTGGGAGAAGTTCGGAGAAGACATGGAGAAGGACTTTCGGTCGGCACCAAGGTACTTCTGGAAAACCGTTCGCCACCTCAGGAGGGGGAAGGGGGAACCATCCAAGCTGTGTACAGTAAGGATGGGACGCTGTTGACCTCAACTGAGGAGGTAATAGGGCGGTGGAAGGAGCACTTTGAGGAACTCCTAAATCCGACTAATACGCCCTCTATGGTAGAGGCAGAGCTGGAGGATGAGGGGGGATTGGCATCAATTTCCCTGGTGGAGGTTGCTGAGGTAGTTAAACAACTCCACAGTGGCAAAGCCCCAGGAATTGATGAGATCCGTCCAGAAATGCTTAAAGCTCTGGGTGTGGAGGGGTTGTCTTGGTTGACACGCTCTTCAACATTGCGTGGAAGTCTGGGACGGTGCCTAAGGAGTGGCAGACCGGGGTGGTGGTTCCCTTTTAAAAAAGGGGGGACCAGAGGGTGTGTGCCACTACAGGGGTATCACACTTCTCAGCCTCCCCGGTAAAGTCTACTCCAAGGTGCTGGAAAGGAGGGTTCGGGTCGATAGTCGAATCTCAGGTTGAAGAGGAACAATGCGGATTCCGTCCCTGGTCGTGGGAACAACGGACCAGATCTTTACTCTCGCAAGGATCCTGGAGGGAGCCTGGGAGTATGCCCAACCAGTCTACATGTGTTTTGTGGATCTGGAGAAGGCGTATGACCGGGTGCCCCGGGAGATACTGTGGGAGGTGCTGCGGGAGTACAGGGTGAGGGGGTCCCTTCTCAGGGCCATCCACCTCTGTACGACCAAAGCGAGAGCTGTGTCCGGGTTCTCGGCAGTAAGTCGGACTCGCTTTCAGGTGAGAGTTGGCCTCCGCCAGGGCTGCGCTTTGTCACCAATCCTGTTTGTAGTATTTATGGACAGGATATCGAGGCGTAGTCGGGGTGGAGAGGGGTTGCAGTTCGGTGGGCTGGGGATCTCATCGCTGCTTTTTGCAGATGATGTGGTCCTGATGGCATCATCGGCCTGTGACCTTCAGCACTCACTGGATCGGTTCGCAGCCGAGTGTGAAGCGGCTGGGATGAGGATCAGCACCTCTAAATCGGAGGCCATGGTTCTCAGCAGGAAACCGATGGAGTGCCTTCTCCAGGTAGGGAATGAGTCCTTACCCCAAGTGAAGGAGTTCAAGTACCTTGGGGGTCTTGTTCGCGAGTGAGGGGACAATGGAGCGGGAGATTGGTCGGAGAATCGGCACAGCAGGTGCGGTATTACATTCAATTTATCGCACCGTTAGACTGAAAAGAGAGCTGAGCCAGAAGGCAAAGCTCTCAATCTACCGGTCAGTTTTTGTTCCCTACCCTCACCTATGGTCATGAAGGCTGGGTCATGACCGAAAGAACAAGATCCAGGGTACAAGCGGCCGAAATGGGTTTCCTCAGGAGGGTAGCTGGCGTCTCCCTTAGAGATAGGGTGAGAAGCTCAGTTATCCGTGAGGAGCTCGGAGTAGAGCCGCTGCTCCTTTGCGCCGAAAGGAGCCAGTTGAGGTGGTTCGGGCATCTGGTAAGGATGCCCCCTGGGCGCCTCCCTAGGGAGGTGTTCCAGGCACGTCCAGCTGGGAGGAGGCCTCGGGGAGACCCAGGACTAGGTGGAGGGATTATATCTCTAACCTGGCCTGGGAACGCTCGGGATCCCCCAGTCGGAGCTGGTTAATGTGGCCCGGGAAAGGGAAGTTTGGGGTCCCCTGCTGGAGCTGCTACCCCGCGACCCGACCCCGGATAAGCGGATGAAGATGGATGGATGGATGGATGGATGGATGGAATACATTTTTGAATGAAAACAGGCATTTTCTGTTAAACAGATAAAGTGAGAGCAGCAGAGTGATGAATGTGACATGGCTGTGTTGTTGTATTGATATAGTTTACCATATCAATCGTTATAATACAAGGAATGCCTCCTTGTTTTTTACCCTGCCTTTATTCGTTCCTTCTATTATTTGAGACGTGGCCATTTTTTAAATACCAATGTTTATTTACACTAATTGTATGTCTGTCAACCAAACAAATCAGACTTTTTGAGACTCCTACATTTAAGGATTCTTGAGAATGAAATGTAGCTAATCCTTTTAACCTGTCTTCCTTTACCCAGGATGGCTTCACCCCTCTGGCCATCGCCCTCCAGCAGGGCCACAACCAGGTGGTTTCTGTCCTACTGGAGAATGATACTAAAGGCAAGGTCCGCCTGCCTGCCTTGCACATTGCTGCCCGCAAGGACGACACCAAGTCAGCCGCCCTGCTCCTGCAGAATGACCACAATGCTGATGTCCAGTCGAAGGTATGCCCATAGCACGGTTTGAGTTGGGGGGTTGGCATGTGTGGAAGTCAAGCTAATATGGTGCTATTTGTTTGTGCAAATGTGTCGGTGCTATGGTTGTGAGGACTTTTATCAAGTATATGAATTGTATGAGGCTGTAGTGGATTTGGCTAAATAGGATCTTGTGATATTTGAGGCAAAGAATGTAGAAATTAAAGGATTGAAACCAGTCTAGCTGTCTTTTAAATGTAAACAGTGTTTCCTCTAGGCTTTGTTTCAGCAGAGGGGGGGGTTAGGGTTAAAAGAAAGCTTGCTGATCCCGGACCGCCCTGACTACTGCTAAATAAGCCAACTTTCTGTTGATGCCGTTGGTTATAGACCTACCAGCCCACTGTGACCCCCTGGTACTAGGGTTTGCACTGAATTCGAGTTGCTCCAGCCGCTGACTGGTAAACAGAATGGTAGCTACTGTTAAATGAATGAGTAACGAATCGTTGACTGATTAAAGCACTAATGATTAGTTACTTGTAAACAGTATGTTAGCTACTGTTAAAGGTGCTCTAAGCGATGTTGGGTGATGTCACTTCTTGTTGACGTTCAAAGTATTTTCAAACAAAACGAGGCTAGCTCGCCCCTCCCTCCTCCTCATCCCGTCCCCTCCCTCTCCCTTCCGCGCACTAACCCCCCCCACCCCCAAATCCTTCTTGTCAGTTACTGGCTGGAACACTTGGTTTGTTATGTTTTGTGGTGCAGGTTGGCGCTGTTTGTTTTTGCTGTTTGTGGAGCCTGGGCTGTCTACAGAGACCGTGTTTTTTTACAGTGTGTTCAGGGGACAGGCAGCTAGTGGATAGTGAGGAGATGTTTGCTGTATGTGACAAAAAATGTTGTAGCTAAAAAAACGTGTGACATCGCTTAGAGCACCTTTAACTGAATAAGTTAATGATTAGTTACTGGTAAACAGAATGGTAGTTACTGTTGAATGAATGGTAACGAGCATTCGTTATTCATTTTACAGTAGTCACCACTCTGTTTACCAGTAACTAATCATTAGTGCTTTAAACAGTCAATCAGTAACTAATCATTAGCTAACCATTCGTAACTCATTCATTCCTCAGTAACTAACTACATTTGTGTGTACCTTATTGTAAAGTGTTACCTTAAATGTCTATCTGGATAAGTTATCCTGACAATCAAGAATCTGATCACACTGTTCTCATTACATCCGGTCTTCATAATCCCAGGGTCTCATTTTTCTTGCTCCTTATGTCAAGTAGGCGAGTAGGTGGAAAGCTTTGGGCACCACTGGTCTGGTAGATTGGATGTCATTGTATTACACTGTTGTGGTGTCAATAATTTAAATATTTCCTGTATCCAGATAAATTAACCGGATAACAATACCAGCAGGTGTAAATAGGGTCCCCCAAATGTATGATTACTAAGATTGAGTGTATTACAGAAGACCACTAAATTGTCGACTTGTCATGATGTACTTTTGTCATGAAGCTGTATACCTGTGTATAGTGTGTTTGTGTTTCCATCTGTCTGTCCATGCATCTCTCGATTTCTCTTTTCCTGTCTCTTATTCAGTGTCTCTGTGCCTGCCACGTCACTCCTGGTCCTGCCACTAACTGGGTCTCTCCCTCTTCTCCTCTCTCTCTTTGAATGCTAACACTCACCCACACACTTTCCCCATCACCCCCTTCTACCTTGCTGCACCGGTGTCTAAGTGTAGCACTGTCCACTGCATGGAGTGTGCCAGTCTGCAGGTTGTATGGTGGTGATATACAAGGCTGCATGCAACCAAGGAGGGGGGGGGAGGGAGGGGATTCCATCAGAAAGGGATGGGAGTGTCAATCCGGTATTTGTGGGAATTCACAGTTACCTGTTGACGTAGAACACTGATACCGGATAATGGCTTTAAGGGACTGTGGCTTGAGTGAAGATGATTTACTACACTATACAGTTGATCCATCTTCCTGAATGTATATTAATATTGCTTCTACATTAACTACAGTCTATTTCAACAAAGCACCAATTATGTAACAAAACACTGTGGAGGCACACGGTATGTGCATGCATTTAGTATAATGCCATACAGTATGTGGTTCAGCTGTTGTGATGCAGCCCTGCTCAACATGACTCATAGGAAGCTATAAACAGCAGCATGTAAACTCAAACACATATACACATAACACACATCTCTGGGGAAAAACAGTCTAGTGATAGCTATCTGAAATGGCCTGCTTACATCTCAGTTCGCTAAACCAAGACTCTTACTGAAAAGTATTCTGTTACCATCAATTAAGACACTGTTGAATAAACTTAATCCCTTTAAGGGATAGCAATAACCTTTTACAACTCAGGTCTTAGCTTAGTTTTGGCCACCAATCCTATCGGTAATAATTGTCCTCAACATGTGAATTGCTGAGATCTTGTAGTGCAGCAACGTTGTTAGAAGAAGTCCAACAGGATAAGAGATGCATTCAGACAGGTTGTAACCAAACCCCCAGGTTAGCCAAACTTATTTGGAAGAGATAACAAGGTGAACAATTGAATTATTACCATTTAACGATAATGTACTTGTTGTAGGTTAGAGCATTCCCTGATTTGAAATAATCTAGTCAAGAGCTCAGCCACTATGTAGTTGAGTTACAGTCCTAAACAGAAGTGGCAATTACAGAATGGCACATTGACTTTTCCTTTACTACTTGTTTTGTTTTGGTGATCCCATTACACATGTAAATTAAGTACCAAATCAGCAATGTCGTTCATTTAGCTGCTAAAAATCCAATGTCCTGATGTGATAGTACATATTTCTTCAGTTCATTTCTTATTGGCTCTTGTAATGCATTATAAAGTATTAAAGTTAAGACTTCAGACTTAGACTTTAGATTAGTTGATCCACATAAGAATGTGACATTTTGCTGTTTCCAGCTTTTTATGGGTGATGATATACTGCATTACTTTGTTTTATATCTTTGTAACTTGAATATCTTTGGTTTTTGCATTGTTGTTTTGAACTCTGGGAAGTTGCAATGAGCATGTTTTTCACTATTGTTAAACAAAATGTAGACCAAACTATTAATCCCATAAACAAATGATCAACAATCTGTTGCATCTCCACAAAACATACGTGATGTATGTGGGAACTGGACATCATCTGCACGAGGAAGTGGCCCACACCAGCCGCGTCGCTCGCCAGTTTAGTATGTGACAGCACAGCTGAGCTGCTGTGCATCTGACTACACTGCAGTAATGTGTTAAACAAGCCTAACTGAACTGATCTTTCCCTCCCTCATTCCTCCTGCTTCAGATGATGGTCAATAGGACTACTGAGGTATACACACGCTCCTTTGATTCTCCACAGATTTACTATACACTCCCATTCCATTATTTATTTTTTCTTTACCTTCACCATTTATTTATTTCACTTCCACAGCACTGCATGGTGTAAAAAAAGTATCATTTGGTTCCTACACTTTCTGTTGGTTTGGTTCAATAAGGTCAACATGCACGGCTGACACGAATGGCCAAGCTACTGCTGTGTGTCCTGCACTCAGGCACTGCGCAGAGTCTGCTTGTCTTTAGTTTTTGGCTTTAGATTTTGTTTATTCATACGCTGTCTGTATGCATTTTCATTTTTTTCCCCCAAGTTTAGACTCATATTGTCACCAGCTTAGGAAGCCCCTTGTGTGTTTCTCTTATCTGACCCTTAAAACATCTATTGATTTATTTTAAAGTATCTCTTGCAAGGGTTGATTTGATGATTAGTGTGCTGATGCATTTTTGGAACATCTATCAATTGATATTGTTTACTAGTCTGTGTTGTAATTTTGTCTATGTCATGTTGCACGATTTTTATAGATGCACTATGAACTGCTTAGTTTGAAACAGTATTGGTAAAATTATAGCATACAATTTATTTCCTTCAGTATGGAAGTCCAGTAGTGCCAAATAGAAATGAAATCAATTAATCAAATTCAAATGATATTTTCTATTTGTTTGTGCATGAAAAACTGAAAAAAATTAGATCTTTAATTCATGTTCAAAATGCATAAATACAGTCAAAGCAAAGACTGACCAGTATTTTTTAGTGTACACAAAAGAATGCCACAGCCACAATGATATTAAAGTTGAATGTAAACTTGACTTTGGTTTTCATTTTCAAATGAGGCAAACAATGTGAAACCTACGTAAATCTTGAAAATGCAAACTGGACATTTTGTTTAAATCTGTCCAGAAACCAGAGCAAATAAAATAAAAAATTAAATGGTGTCCATTTTGTTGACTTTGAAAAATTTCACAAAGGACATCTGGGAGGATCCTTCCATAATAACACTGACCATAACAACAGCAATTATCATGCAATATATTGACAAACATCATAAAATTAAATAAAAAAGAACATCATTTAAATTAAACTTCATGTTTAGATTGCACATTGTCTGCCATTTAAAATAAAATAAAATGAATAGTCCATTTCATGCATTGTCAATATGGCCGTGTTTTGCTTTTGAGTAAACTGAAACTTCTTTGTCAGTAGAATTTTCCATGTCCATTTTGGCAGTAATTATGCATTTTAAACAATTTAATTTTTTTTCCTTACATTAATAATGCACACACAAATTGACAATTAAAATTGTGATTTTATTTAAATGTTGGCAGTCCTGGTCTTCTATACAAGACTTTTCCTGATCAAGTATTTCAAATGCATGCTTTTATATACATCTTTAAATTACTTGTATTTGACTTTTACTCTTTACTAATATAACAATGCTAATTAATAATGACATGGGAAGCCTATAAAGCTTTAAGGTCTTACCGTACCTGCTTGGCCAAGGACTTGGTATTGAATAGCATGTTGCATCCATGCTACCTTAGTTTGCACCATTTTAAGCTTTTGACTGTGTAAAGTTTTTAAACCATCACGTTAGTCACTGTATTCTTCACACTTTTATAAACAACTTTTTCACATTAAATCGGACCACACTTACAGAACGGCAAGGTAAGGCAAGAATCTGCTCCAAACTGCTCTGCAATCTCTAACTTTTCTCATATATTTCTCATTGCTAACTCTAATACTTCCTTGACGTACAGTAAACATAGTGCACTTTGGTGTTGATCAGAAATGTACCCTTCTCGTTATGTGCCACTTTATGAGTTTATTATGATTTGGTGTTGTTTGGGTAGCTAATATTGTTTGTCAATTTTCATGTCAATCTTGATGAATATCTATGTATACTGTACATCTATTTGTTTGTTTCAGTTTTTGTCCTTTTCATTTCAAATTGTTTTTCGAAAACTAGGAAAGCCCTTCCTTTACTTTTTTCTGTGGTTGATAACCTGCATGGAAGTGACGTTTCTGAGTGTGTTTTTGGGTTTATGGGTGCTACATATTCCGACTTGAATATTTCAAAATAATTGATTTTTTTTCTTTGCATTCAGTTTAGTTTTTTTCATCTGTGATGCATGCTGGGAAGACTAAAGATCAAGAGACACAATTGAAAGTTTAAGGGCATGAAGTAAAGGCTATTGCCTGACCTCTGCCTTACTCTCTAGTGTCTGTATCTTTCCTGTTTCTCTTCCAGAGTGGATTCACCCCCCTGCATATCGCTGCCCACTATGGCAACGTCAATGTGGCCACGCTCCTGCTGAACCGAGGGGCAGCAGTCGACTTCACGGCAAGGGTAGGATTCCACACTAATAAGCACTGTTATTTTGCTCTGTAAGCGCATTGACAGACATTACAATTCTACAAGAACACTTCTGCACAATATTGTTGGCTCCTCAATCTCAGCACTATTAGCTATTAGGATTAATATCTAGTAAATCGCAAAATTTGGATTTGGAATTTGCAAAGTGCTGGTCCTCTGTATTTTATGGCATATTGTCCAAACGTTATGTGATTATAGGGAAGATGAATTTCCATTGTTTGTCTGGTTGGAAGAATTGATATCAGGGTTCATTAAAAAGAAGTTGTGAAATACATTAGGTAATGTACAATACAAATGTGTTGTGTTGTGTGTGTGTGTGTGTGTGTGTGTGTGTGTGTGTGTGTGTGTGTGTGTGTGTGTGTGTTCTTGTTTAACTATATATTCGTGGGGTCCAAAAAACGGGAATATAGTATACTTGTGGGGTCCGGACAGCTTTGTGGGGCAAAAATGCTGGACCCCACAAATTTAAAGGTGTGTTTGAGGGTTAAGACTTGGTTTTAGGATTAGGGTTAGAATTAGGTTATGGTTAGGGTGAGGGTAAGGGTTAAGGTTAGGCATTTAGTTGTGATGGTTAAGGTTAGGGTAAGGGGCTAGGGAATGCATTATGTCAATAACAGGTCCCCACAAAGATAGTAAGTGTGTGTGTGTGTGTGTGTGTGTGTGTGTGTGTGTGTGTGTGTGTGTGTGTGTGTGTGCACGCGCGCGCGTGCGTGCTTGGATGGTGTTGTTATGGGTCTTTTTGTATGTTACGAAATATGTTCTAAATATGTTTGTATTGTACTTATATGCTGTTGAGGACCCCTTGAAAATGAGATGAGTTAATCTCAAGGGGTTAATCCTAATTAAAAAATGTTGCCTTCTGTTATCAAGGAGCCAAAGCTTCCTTGTGATATGACAATATTGGTATCATCAGCGAAAAGTATGGGTAATTTAGAATCATTTATATAGATGAGAAATATAAGTGGCCCAAGAATTGATCTTTGAGGCACTCCACAATAAAGTCTGTTAGAAATACAACCTTTTATAGATACATATTGATCACTATTATAAAGGTAGTCACTTAGTCAATTGATAACAACATCCTGAAAGCCATAACTTTGAAGTTTGGAAATGAAAATGTTATGAGCAACTGTATCAAATATAAAAATATAAAAATATATCAATTGTGAACATATCATTGTACAAAGCTGTGGAGAATTTGTCTATAAATTGCAAAAGACCCATGAATGTTAAGTGATTTTGTCAAAACCCATATTGGTGTTTATACAGGAAATGGTTATCATTCAGGTGTTTAAAATGTTTTTCCTACTAGCTTTTTTATGACCTTTGCTATTTTTTGGTCTTTTGGGATGACCCCTGTTTTTTAATGAGACTGAGAGGAATTGAGTTAGTGGCTCACTTATAGGAGATGCAACTTCTTTTAAATGCTTGGCCTTGATTTCATCATGACCTTCTGCAGAGTTATTGAGGCTGACAATAATTTCAAGGGAAAAAACGACGGCTCACATTTTCCTTGTGCTGTGCACACAGAAGCGCAATTTAATTGATGCATGTTGCTCACACTACACCTCCATGGTGTAAATTCTTCATCTTGCCTCACACCCAGATAACTCAGCAGTACACATTGTTTACTTTAATTTCTGGGTTTTCAGATTGGTATTTGTCCCTTTAATATCATGCAGCAAACAAATTCAGATGTCCTATTTATAGGCATTGCGGGCAGTGTGGATAATAACAGCTTTTTTTCTCACCTTGCACTCTCTTAATCCTCAGGGGATTGCTTGTGTGGCTAAAAATGAGGTTGCAGAGATTGTAAATCCTTTAAATGTGGCAAAAAGGTTTGACAGAATGCACTCATCCTTTGTCTGTATTAGGCACACCATCCTCCAGTTTGAGATAATTTCAAACTTGACTTGTTCAATTCTTAAGAACAAGATAACAAATGCAAATATATTTTATTTTGAAATAATAATACTGCACTGTATATATTTTAAAGGTGATTTTATTTAACTATGAAATTTCACTTTCAGTATCCTTTAGTTTTAACGAATTTGAAATAATGTAATGTGTCTAACTCAGTCAAAATGCAGGCCATTAAATGTTATTTTTCCCTCCCCTGTAGAATGGGATTACTCCTCTTCATGTGGCGTCCAAGCGTGGCAACACTAACATGGTTGGCCTGTTACTGGACCGAGGCTCTCAGATTGATGCTAAAACAAGGGTGAGTATCATGAGAAGCAAACTATGGTAGTGTAATCTTAGTTGTGAATTGTAGAACTGGATTTATCTCAAGACTGCAGCACAATATGCTTCTTCTCCTCAAGTCCATTCCTCCACACTTGCTGCTATTACTGATGTAATATTCTTGATGCAGATGTTTCTGCTATTATATGCACAGGAGCAAAACAATGACAAGCTCATTATTATTATTTCCATTAGTAACAACAGATGTGAATATGAGCTAAATGCTGTTGTTTTCAGCTCAGCTCTGGGGGTCAGTGGATTAAGTTAAGCATCACACTGGGCAGGGGTACTTTGGATGGGGCCAACTAGCATGACAGTCATGCTATTAGCTATATTTGATTCTCACCAATACAAACTACATCCAGCCTGGGTTAGTAATTGGCTACACCTGCGTGTTGGGAGTAACCTGGAGTTTTTTTTTTCAGGTGAGCCTTTGACCTCACATCCAGAATAACTTAGTTAAAAGTCAGTGTCAGTATGTATTGAATGACTATGAATACGTTTCTGTGGTTGTGTGTTCCGTAGGATGGTCTGACTCCCCTACACTGTGCTGCCCGGAGTGGACATGATACAGCTGTGGAGGTCCTGCTGGAGAGAGGTGCACCCTTGCTGGCCAGGACCAAGGTGTGTCACGTGCATAGACTGTAAACATAATGGACGTAGCATCCATGACATCACCCTTTGGTTTGTGGACTGCCGTTTTGAAGCCTCATGTTTGGCACTTTATCCATCGCCATCTTGTTTTTTGGACGAGAGCATGGAGCTAGGGAGGATGACCAGCCAGTGTTGTTTATGGTTGCAATGGCGCTGTGCTAAGCTAAATGCTAATGAGGGAAAGTCTTGAAACTAGTGATTGAGACCATAAACTCATTATGAAAATGTTTACTGAGGTAATAAATCAAATGAGAAGTAAAACATTGTATGTATAGACTGTATCAGTATGTGGTTCATTAGGCTTTGAACGTCTTCATGGTGCGGTCAAGAACTATTACCTACTAGGCCTACTAAATCCAGGTGACTCCTGGATGTATTGATTAACGTTAGTGGTGCTAGATAACAAGATGCAACACATAAATAAGAACTTGAAAATGAAATAAGAGTTCTTAAAAGTAATATTTTTGCACCTCTGACAAAGCTAGCATGGCTCTGTTACTCTTAGTGTTCTTCTTCCAGTCTATGTACTACGTTAGGCAAAACATATCCAGTACCTACTGCCTGTATTTTATTAACATCTCACATCTTATTTTGGTTGTAAAATGCTTCATCTCAACAGTATTAAAAGATGCATTAATCTGACAAGCAGTTGCCTATTCACACACTCAGCAGACACAGAGAATCGTCATTTGAAGTTGTATTTGTGTCCTCCTGACTAATGGAAGTCTAAAATTATTTTTGTTACTGCTTTTCCACCTGCTCCTGAGAAAATGCTCAGTCAACTTGTTGCTAACTAGGTGTTAGCACACTTACACTCTTAAACGGTTCTTACAACAATCATGGTTTCATGTACACCCACACCAATGGTCTAAGATGCAGTGTCGTGTTTACAGTACACAGCCACTCCTTCCAGCCAGTCATTCCTAAAACTTCCCCTCCTACCATCTATCTCCATCAAACTAAATGACCTCTCTTTCACATTTTAGAATGGGCTGTCTCCTCTTCACATGGCGGCACAAGGCGACCATGTTGAATGTGTCAAACACCTTCTGCAGCACAAGGCTCCTGTTGACGATGTCACGTTGGACTACCTGACAGCGTTACACGTGGCAGCTCACTGCGGCCACTACAGAGTCACCAAACTGCTGCTGGACAAGAGGGCCAACCCCAACGCCAGGGCTCTGGTATGATTAAAAAATGTAGCAATCCTGCTGTGGAAAGATACAAGTCAAAATGACAGATTAGTCAAGTTATATATATATATATAGACTGAGTGGGCTCTAAAGATTAAGATTTAATTATGTTAAGTATTTTCTGGGTTCATCCTTTACTCTGTCTGTGTGTGTGTGTGTGTGTGTGTGTGTGTGTGTGTGTGTGTGTGTGTGTGTGTGTGTGTGTGTGTGTGTGTGTGTGTGTGTCACATTTCCCCAACAGAACGGCTTCACTCCGCTGCACATAGCCTGTAAGAAGAACCGAGTGAAAGTGATGGAGCTGCTGGTAAAATATGGAGCGTCTATCCAGGCCATTACAGAGGTACGTCACACACCTGAGTGAAACTGAAATCAGCACAAATGTTTCTTTGAACCTACTGGGCTTTTCCAGATGGGCTTTACCTTACAGTCATACAAGAGAGGTGTTCTACTGCTGATAGTAGTAGCTACCAAATGCAAATGATAGTTTAGGTTTAATCCTGTTACTTTTGCCAAAATCTGGACTCATACTCTTTGAAATGAAATTTCATATTAACCTTTTTGTCAAGTTGTTTCAAAAACATAGTGCTTGACTTGAATTAAGCTAACCTTAGCAGACAAACCTATACAGTATACCACAGTGTGTACACTTAGCTAAACAGCAGCCATTGTGATAGATAATAAGGGATAATGATAATTGCTAAAACAGAGTAGCACAAATACTCACATAACATTAGCAAACTGTCTCAGTACTATCCTTTGTACAGCAATACGTTAGCTAACTTAAAACAGAAACTACTCTCATACCAGACCAAATAAGGCTGGAGCACAAAACACCTGAGTGTATTGAATTTAGGAAAGGTTAGCTTTATCAGAGACAGTTTTGAAATGAGACACCCCAACTCAGACTAGTTTCCTGTATCTGTGTCACATGGGTTTGGCCACCCCCACGCCTCTTTAGGAGACTAGCGGCAGGTCCTGAGTGCATTGATTCTAATGGGAGAAGTGAACGTGAACACAGATTATGGCCGATCCTTTCGTCCAATAGACACCAAAGTATATATTGGACCCATTTTTCACAAGCCATATATCTCCCGAACATTCTTACAGACATATCAAGAGAAAATTAACTTTGTTTCCATTTCAGGAACAAACTCTCACGAGATCTGGCAACACAGATAAGCTAACATCAACAAACGTTGACTAACATTCTAGGGAAAGTAGCTATTGGCTGGTCAGAAATGGCTAGAAATTGCCAGATGACATGATTTTCTATTTACATATTAATACGTTTCATAAGCTCTCTTTGAGTAACAAATTTATGTTCTAAATGACTAATATTTTATGCTATTGTTCCTCGTCTGCTTCCTTTCCTGTGTCCAGTCTGGTTTGACTCCTATCCACGTAGCAGCCTTCATGGGTCACCTGAACATCGTCCTGCTGCTGCTGCAGAACGGAGCCTCGCCTGACGTCAGCAATATTGTGAGTGATGGGAATCAAGCCAATCACAATTACAATGGCAATTGTAATCTAGTTAAAGGGAGAAACGTGTCTGGAAATATTACAGTGACGTCAGCTAGCTAAAATATGTGCACATTTCAGGTAAATATGTGTGTATTGACTCTGCTGACCCCTATGTTGGCGTATGTTTGTGTGTGCAGCGCGGGGAAACAGCGTTACACATGGCAGCCAGGGCAGGCCAGGTGGAGGTGGTCCGATGTCTGCTGAGGAACGGAGCGATGGTGGACGCCAGGGCACGGGTGAGACTGCTGCTATTTGTAGTAGCACACCAGGGAACACTCAGTACTAATATTTTGCCAACAGAATATGCTACTAGGCCTGCAACAATTATTACATAGTTGTCTCATTGTCAATTGTTTTTACATACTCGCGGTTTCTTTGTTTAACAGCAATTAACATTAGCTAAGGTCTTAAGGGGTATGACTGGTAATTGTTGATTTTGTGATATGCCTAATTGTAATTATATAAGTGATTATTGGTCGGACTATATTTCTTTTATTATTATTTCAATTGATAGTTGTCGGCACTTGACCCTATACACACGTTCATAGCAACAGCAACATGCAGTAAGATAAATTTTTTTATGATAAAAAAAAGAGGCATGGTTTACTTCATAGTGTGTGTATTTGTGTTATTACATCATCTGGGTCACATAACAGTGATATTTAACTAAATATGTATCCTGCAATTAATCATACAGCTATGCAGACCTATGCTACAGTTTTGTAATATTAAGTTTTCATTCATATTCCGCTGGGCTGTCTGCAGGAGGACCAGACTCCCCTCCACATTGCGTCCCGTCTGGGAAAAACCGAGATTGTGCAGCTGCTGCTGCAGCACATGGCCCATCCTGATGCTGCCACTACCAACGGCTACACCCCCCTCCACATCTCGGCCAGGGAGGGTCAAGTGGAGACAGCCTCTGTCCTGCTCGAGGCTGGAGCTTCACACTCACTGGCCACCAAGGTGAGTGGAGGAGACATGTTTTTATCTTTAAATGTAACTACCTGCACAATAACTAACTCCTAGAAACATCCCAGGAGTATTGCACATTGAGGATTTCATTATTTCATTTGTTGATGTCCAGAAACAATGGCAGTCATGCCTCCCAGCCATGTGGTGGATACACTCAACATTGTTTGCCTAGCTTAGCATATTATTGTTTATATATATATATATATATATATATAGATATATTAATGGCTGAGAGAGCCAGGGCACTGTACAAGCAACATTTTTGGGTTTTAGGGAGAGTTACATGCTGCTGGCATTTCTTGACAAACTATTTCTTAACTTTGAAATGAGCCATGTTAGCGGTTTCTCCCTGTATCCAGTCTTTATGCTAAGCTAGGCTATCTTTACTGCTCATGAATTCAGCTTTTCATTTGTAAATTGAAGAATATATTATTCTTCTGAACATGATCTTGCTTTAACCACAGGGCCAAACTCTGGACTCAGACTGCACACCACTCCTGAGGGCAGTTAGCCTTTAGCTAATAATGTTAGCCTACTGTACACTTTAAAAGCATTACAAATTGCTAGCCTCGGATGTCAACATCTGCTAATGAATCCTCCCAAAAAAGACAAACAGTATGGTGGTCACTTTTTCTCTACTGCTTTTAAGTGTGGTGATTTAAACCCAAATTGAAATAACAATTATTGCTGTGTATTATAAAAACAAACTATTTTTCAACAAAACAACTCAATAACTGTTAAAAATAATACCGCTAATCTTAATATCGTAGAAGGTTGGAACAAATGAGCAATAGCAGCTACTTTTAATACCAGATGTAGAGATGAAGGAAGAGATTGTAAGTGCATTTATGCTCTTAGTGCTGATCCCATGGTGATAAGCGGTCACAGTATGACTATGTGCAGCTCTCTGTTGGTTTGACCCACTTTTAATGAATGATTGATGTGGCTGTAAATCTGCTGCTTTCCTCTGAATTGTGCATGAAGGCTGAATGCAGTCAAGTGATTTATGACTATCACTGTGGAGGTGTGCTGCACAGGCCAGACCTTCACTTTGCATCCAGTCTGGGACAGAATAGCCCTTTAATGTGTTCATACACTATTAATAGTGAGACAAAGTCCTTTGTGGTGCACTGTATGTGTCAGGGTACAGTGGTTCTCCTCTCTCCCACCCTCGACGCCTCTCTGGGGAGGAAGGGTGTGGCTGTTGCTACGGAAACCAAATCAGGAAAAGTTGTTGTCATGCAAGGGTAACACTCTCCATCTATCCAAGCATGTTCATAATAGTCCTTATCCTTGATTTGCTTAGACTGTTGTGATGTTTCCCTGTCTCAGTGTAAGGAGACCCTCTCCCTCTCCTCTCCTCTCCTCTCCATCACCTGTAACATCAGATATAATCCAGACAAACAAAGGATTGCTCCATCCATGGGCAGGGCTGGGTCATGTGGTTTCTGTCAGCTCCAGTTCTGTATATCTCAGTAGTAAAGTGCCCCCTCTGCTGGTTTCTTTGTGAAAGTTAAAGGACTTGATTTCAAAGTTGTGGTTTAAGGTTACCTAGAATTGCATCAGCATATCAGCCAGCTGTATAATTGCTTTATGTCACTAAAAAAACAGACACCCATTCGGCCTCAGGGAATCATACCTGATAAGACGTTGTCCCAGGAACCCCTAAGATGATTTTAGTTTTATTTTGTATCTAAACAATACTGTATTAAACAATTTTAGTCAAATGAACTATTCCCCATGTTGCTCAACAACTAGAGTGGTCCCTCAGGGCCTCACGATGTATGCAATGATAATATGTATGGATATATGTTAATGTAAATGTATATATCCCCAACTGCATTTGTTGGGTCTCATAAATGAGTCTTATAGCATATTCAAATGGCTTGCTTGTGTCTTACAGTATGTAAATAAAATATATATATATATATATATATATATATATATATATATATATATATATATATACACACACACACATGTAGAGGGAAATCATAGGGACCAATAACCTGAGTATATACATAGCCTGTATTTACTGTCTTTGAACACATTTCTTAACTTCTCTTCTCTGGCTCTCTCTCCACAGAAAGGTTTTACTCCCCTGCATGTGGCCTCCAAGTACGGAAGCCTAGATGTAGCCAAACTTCTGCTGCAGCGTCATGCACCAGCGGATTATGCTGGAAAGGTATGCATCCAAAATAAAAACCTTCTATTTAAATGTTTTAGTGTACAATCTATGTGTATGGTGTACAATTTGATTAAAATCATGTTCACTCTCTAAATCCCTGCATGTAAATGGAAAAAAGTTTTTAAATGTGTGTTGCTATTTTTCTGTATAAAGGTTACGTTGACTACAAGAGCACTGGTACGGCTAGTTTGAATAAAATCATTCCTTTATTGGGATTAACTATGACTTCCAGCTTTTGCTGTCTAATATAACTCTAATTCATCTCAACCTACAGTCTTATCCCATTTAACACTTCCTATTAATAGTGTGTGTGTGTGTGTGTGTGTGTGTGTGTGTGTGTGTGTGCGTCTGTCTGCCTGTGTGTGTGTGTGTGTGTGTGTGTGTGTGTGTGTGTGTGTGTGTGTGTGTGTGTGTGTGTGTGTGTGTGCGTGTGTGTGGTGCACTAACTGCTGTTTAATCCATATACGCTCACCGTCCATCCCTTACAGAATGGCCTCACCCCGCTCCATGTAGCAGCACATTACGATAACCAGAAGGTGGCGCTCCTGCTTTTGGACAAAGGAGCGTCCCCTCACACCATGGCCAAGGTGAGAGTCCACCGCACAGTGCTGTACACTCTGTGCTGAGGCAGAGGAAAAAAATCCAACATGGAAAATGAGGCAGCATGGATTTCTCGCTTGTTATCATTGGACCGAAGCTCCACATTTAGCTCAAGTGATGACAACTGAGCCTTCAGCAAACTCCATCTGCTGAAAAGGACCATGAGATGAGGTTAAAAGTCCTGTAGCAGTCCATAACCATGATAACTCATGCCAACCTCCCCTCTAGCAGCATCGCCAGATAACATAACATAAATTACTGACAGAGGGGAATAACTAGACCAACAGTCACTTAAATATGTGGAAATGTAAATGAGAGCTCCTTGGTTTCTGTCTATTGGTCTGTTATGAACGTTGTCGTCACTACCGGATTGCATTGTGAGATATTTATGCCGGCGTAGTGTCCAGTAGTGTATATTGTAATATTTTACTGGAAATAATATGCAATTCCAATACTATTGGTTTCATACTAAGGTTTCGGACATGCAAAAAACCTCACAAGCTACTAAATAGCATGTTAGTGTGGGATTTCGGATGCAGCCCTGGAAAAAGAAACTTTGTCAAACTACTGTTTCCAAGTTCAAGAATGAACTTTTTTTTCTCGTCAAATATACTGCAGTTTCATTTTTAATGCCGCTTATTTCCTAAAACAGCTGGTTGCTGTAGTTTTTAACAGTGTAACTCAAACAAAAAGGAAGGCCATTTGTTGGGGACTATTTTCAGCAGAGGATTAACACACATTTGGTGCTGTAGTGAGGATTTGGGGCAGCAGGATTGAGTCAAGTAAACTACTGTGTGTGTGTGTGTGTGTGTGTGTGTGTGTGTGTGTGTGTGTGTGTGTGTGTGTGTGTGCGTGCGTGCGTGCGTGCGTGCGTGTGTGTGTGTGTTCATCAGCCAGTGCAACAGTGTGGCTGTTGACTGATGAGTTTTATCAAACAATGGAGCTCTATTGCACAGAGGAAGATGATAATCCAGGCTTTAATACACACTCAATACTTGTTAGTAGATACATTCACCTTTGGTTTGGCGCTGCACAACGTGATTTGTTGACAGTGAAAATACAGCCAGCCTTTTCCTGTAATACTAGTCCAAATAACAGGGTAAGATGTGTACTTTAGTGTGTTACTACCATACTTATATGGCATATAAATCAGTCAGGCCTTTACTTGAGTAAAAGTAATAATACCACACTGTAGAAATACTCTGTTA
The DNA here is from genome assembly GCF_031162955.1 of Sander vitreus. Taxonomy (NCBI): domain Eukaryota; kingdom Metazoa; phylum Chordata; class Actinopteri; order Perciformes; family Percidae; genus Sander; species Sander vitreus. The sequence continues at coordinate 19,678,187 of NC_135873.1, read as the reverse complement.
CAACTACAGGTCCTGCATTCAAAATCTTACTTGAGTAAAAGTACAAAAGTATTAGTATTAATTATATACTTGAAGTACCAAAAGTAAAAGTACTCACTGTGCAGAATGCCATTTTGTAATAATGTACTGTATATTATATTATTTTTGATTGGATGATTGGATGAATTATTTATGGTCTAGTGTGTTCATCACCTTAGCGTTGCGGCTGGTAAAAGTGGAGCTTACGTTACAAACTTTATATAGCTTAACCTGTATTAATACATCATTTTGTATTAGTTAATTATAATTTTTATAAATAGTCGGAAACGGCAAAGTAACTAAAGCTGTTGTGGAGTGAATACTAAAAAATGTCCCTCTGTAAATGTCCTTCTGTGTGGAGAAGAAGTACTTCAAAATGAATCTTAATATTTGAAACTTAAGTAATGTACTTGAGTAAATGTTACATTTAACCAGTACAAAAACATTTGGTGCTTATATGATTATTTTATTTGAACTACTTGTCTTGTGTTGGATTCCCTGGCTGTTTATGTTTCCATAAACGAGAGGTTTGCAGCCGTTAACACTGAGCAGTGACAGCAGTGTCTCCCCTGTCCTCATGAATCAGAATGGCTACACTCCGCTCCACATCGCGGCGAAGAAGAACCAGATGGACATCGCCACCGTGCTGCTGCAGTACGGAGCCGAGACCAACATCCTGACCAAGCAGGGAGTCACCCCGCTCCATCTGGCCTCCCAGGAGGGCCACGCCGACATGGCAGCCCTGCTTATGAGCAAGGCAGCCCAGGTCAACATCCAAACTAAGGTACTGCAGAAACCTTTAATACATCAATAAATCCTCAACACACCCACGCAGCCATCACATAGTATGAGGGGTTATAAATCATTTCACAGAGAGCTCAACAGTGACCGCCCACTTTTTTAACGGTTCTGGATCGGGAAGTGTTTTTTCCCCATTCGATTGTTCCACTGACGTTTCAAAAATTGCTTATATGAAGAGTTTTAAGCCTGGAACCAATCCTTAACATAATGGAGTCCATAAAACATAATACGAGAGGAATTATGACCATAAAACATTTGATTCTACCCAAAATGTATTGCTGCGAACAGAAACTATCAGAGACTTCTATGGTAGCAGCTCGCTCTAGCTGTTAGCGGGTTTGCAGGTACCGTAAATTTCCATGGTAACAGCGATTTGGACCAATCAGAGATGTCTCTGTTACGCTTAGGATCCTGGGCAGTGTAGTTGTTCTCCATAAGATCATGAATAAAACATGTTTCTCTTAAAACAAGGTTGATTTCATACAGACTTTCTAGCTTTTACAGGAGCAGAAACCTTTCATTACACACCCTCGTAGCTCACGGTCAGTCTACCCCAGAGGGTTTAGACATTATGGATGATAATCTAAATCCTTACGGAGAAAATAAACGGGGTTTTTTCTTCCGGAACCACACTGTTGAGCTCTATTGTACCTTGCTACAGTTAAAGCCACAGCATGTCTGAATATTAAATCAGAATCCTAAGTAACTGCGAGAACATTTACATACTAGCTACCATATCTTTAATCACCCTATTAATCAAGTAATGCAACCTGTTTTTTAGGACAAACAATATCTTCTTTACTGTGTCAAAGGAGCTCCATTATTATTATTATTCGACAAGAAAGAATGGACACAATGAGTCTGAATATGTCTGTTGGAATATAGTAAGTGTGTGTGTGTGTGTGTGTGTGTGTGTGTGTGTGTGTGTGTGTGTGTGTGTGTGTGTGTGTGTGTGTGTTCCTCACACAGAGCGGCCTAACTGCCCTCCATCTGGCAGCCCAGGAGGATAAAGTGGCTGTTGCCGAGATCCTAGCCAAAAACGGAGCCAACCTCGACCAGCAGACCAAAGTATGAACAATCATATTTTATTTATTCTCTGCATTTATCTGTACACCTGCTGGCTATACATAATATTATTCAAGGTCATCTCCCATTCTGCTGAAACCATCATCTTCAATAACAGTATTCTTAGAATGTGTCTCTATAAATGTAAGTATTTTTTTGTGTTATTCTTCTGATCTGCTGTTGTTTTGCAGTTGGGATACACCCCGCTAATTGTAGCATGTCACTATGGTAACGCCAAGATGGTCAACTTCCTGCTTCAGAATGGAGCCGATGTCAACGCCAAGACTAAGGTACTAATACTACTAAAGCGCTCAGATAGTCATTTTTATCTGCATGCACCATTGTTAACATACTTAATTAATTAACAAATATTATGCTATTATTGTATTCCACCATTGTTATTTCTAACATGGTGCTTCTTCTCTTAAGTCAAAGTTTTCTGATCATAACAAGATCTTTTCAACATTGGAACAAGATAATCTCATGTCATAATGAATTATTTCCCTCCATATTGCTACACACCGAAAAACCTGTTATTCTAACAACATATCTTTTTATGTTTATGTATACTAAGACATCTTCTCATTATTATGACAATGTATCTTGTGAAAATGGGAAACTTCTAATTATACAGTATCTTCATACCAACTATATGCTTATTGTAGTTAGAAGTTGTTACATAGACAACTTAGATAATATAGTTCAAGAGCATGACACAAAACTACGAAAACACACCAAAAACTGACACAAGTACTCATAATCTAATACAAATACAACTACAACTACTCAAGGTTCCACCAATTATGAAATAGGAGAGCGAGAGAGAGAAAAAACATTCAAAAATCTCTCAAATGAAATCAAGATAAAAGCAGGTTTACAACCGAAAAACAAACTATGAATAATCACTTTATTTGATGATGGATTGGTTTTTATCTTCTGTACTCTCTCCTCTCCAGAATGGATACACTCCTCTTCACCAGGCAGCGCAGCAAGGAAACACACACATCCTCAACGTGCTGCTGCAAAGCGGTGCCAAGCCCAACGCTATCACCGTGGTACGTAAACAGCCACATTAATGCCAACACGCACACTTTACAGCACATAGACACACATGTCATTCACTGTGCTTTCTCGTCCAGAATGGTAACACTGCCCTGGGGATCGCTCGGAGGCTGGGCTACATCTCTGTGGTGGATACGCTGAGGGTCGTCACTGAGGAGATCATAACCACCACAACAGTACGGCACATAGTAGTAATTTTCAGTACATTTATTTATATGTCCAGTTTTTCCAAGTATAGGCTTATAAAGATCCAGGGTCCTTCATCTCCTCGGTCAAATTTATAGAGGGCCGTTCCATTGACAGCAAATCCATAAAGTCCTTTAACCAATTGTCTGTGCGAAAACACATCATATTAAATTCCCATTATAATCTAAAGTTCAAGGTTATGTTAGAGACAGCAATAATCTGTGCTGGAAGGAAATGTGCATTGGTGGAAAACAAACACTAAGCTTTGACATATCAGCGGTGGAAGCCGCAAACATTTATTGATAAAAATGGAGGTGATAATAATGCATATGAATTGGCAATTAGAGTGATACATTATCAAGTGATCTGATTAATGTGAAGCTGATTTGATTAAAACAGTCATGACATAATGAAAACAGCCATTTTACATAATTTTACAAAATCGCCACTTATCATTTAAAGAAAGTGGCCTCAAGGCTGGAAGTAACAAAAAGTACTGTAATTGAAAAAAAACTGTGATGAAATGAATGTGAATTGAAAGAAAGAGTGATAAATTGTCAATTGATCTGAGTAACTAGATTGCCATTTGATTAGAAACGGTGCTGCTCTGATAATTAATGGTGTTACTGTTTACTGTCTACCATTCATCATTTGCAATACCCAAATAACATGTATCGTTTACAGAAAGCAATTCTGTGACTTCTGCCCAAAATGTCAATCAAAACCAACACCCACTCCACACACTCGGGAGGAGCGCTCTGGTTTTTGATTGACATTTTGGGCAGAAGTAACAAAAATTGCTTGCTGTGAAGGATAAATGTACAGTACAATTAAATCAACATCTAAAACAAACACTGAACATTATAAGGTAGGATATATTGCAGGGCTGTTATGGTACACTGCATTGGTTGCAGCTAGGTTTACCTATGTGTATGATGTGACGTGTGGTTAATGGATCTCTTTCCTCCCATGCTGCTAGACGGTGACAGAGAAACACAAGCTAAACGTGCCAGAGACCATGACTGAAGTGCTGGATGTCTCGGATGAAGAGGGTGAGTCATATCAACATTAACCCACGGTGCAGCCCTCTCACTGGTATTCTAACCATGTGTCGAACAGCACTATGAATAAGCTAGATGCTGAACTAGATCAGCTGTTAGGCACACAACAAAGCCCCGTTTATGTGTTGAGCCCAAATTAGTTTACTGGTCAGTTTCCCTGCTTGTGAATATGTTTCCATTACGGCTAGGGAACCCTTACACTAGGGCTGCACAGTTATTCAAATTTTAATCACGATCATGATTTTGGCTTCCCACGATCAAATTTGCGTGATCGAGCGATATTTAAAATGCGTCATTCCGTTCATGGAACGCTCCGTATCAAAGTTTTTTTTTTGCGAAGCCAATCTAGCGCTCCTTAAACCACCGTCTGATCACGTGCCTCCATGTGCCAATCAGAGTTGTTCCCTGCACTGCGCAGCTTAGTTTCTAGATGTAGACAGTCACAGAGGACAGAGTAACGTGATGAAAATTCCACAACAGATAGCAGTCGGTCATAAGTCGGTAACGAGGTTTACCAGTTTACCAGTAAACGCAAAATGTTGTCCCGTCTGTGCTGTTCTCAGACAACAGCAGTGACCAGTGCTAGTTTGAGTCTTTTAGCTCATAGCTTTAGCAGCAGACTGTTGGGCGTCCCGCTGTTGGAATCCTCTACAGTGAAATACAGTCACACTGCACCGTTTAGCTGTCAGCATTCTAACCATGTTTAAATCAGCTACTGTAGCTAACGGTAGGCTCACATTACCTGCTGTGTAATGTGTTATTAGTGTTGCTAACATGACATGAAGCGATGTTTCTGGTGCCTATAACTTGGGTTTCAGAGAATTAGAGCGCAACGCAGACATTTAAGTGGCGCCGTAATGAGGCACCGAAATCCACGCTGCTATTTTGTCCGGTAGATATCGGGCACCGGGGCCATACTCCTTTATAGTATCCTTCAACAGAGGAGGAATGTAGATGTATTAGCAAGAATGTAGCACAATATGGATGTATTAGCAAGAATGTAGCACAATATGTAGCACAATATGGATGTATTAGCAAGAATGTAGCACAATATGGATGTGAAAGCAGTTATAATTAGCCTATGTGACAATAAAATTTGTTTTGGTTAAAATCAACAAATAATTGTGATAATTAATTGTGATCTCAATATTGATCAAAATAATCATGATTATCATTTTGGCCATAATCGTGCAGCCCTACCTTACCCTTACCCTGCTTTAAAGAAGCACTAATTGATCATTTTATATTAACAATGCCTATGTGAAATATAAAACGAGGATAATGACAAATAGAGAATTATCAGCCAGACTCTCCTCAGCTCTACGAAGCTTTTTAGCCTCTTTTAGTTCATTGATTTGGTTAAATTCCCTGTAAATCTCCCTGTTTTCCCTGACAGCCATAAAGCTCACTGTATACCACCTGCCCTGCACCAAACAGAGAAAATAAGACTGTAGCTGTAGGAGAAAGTGGAACATCTAGCGGCTAAAGAGCCAGGAGTTGGTGGAGGACAAAGCAGAGCTAAAAGTATCGTCAAGTGGCTTTGAGCACAACTCAAAATGTATTCTAATGTTACTCAGTGTCTGATAGATGGGTCAAAAGGAAAGTGTTGGCTAACATGTTAGCCATTACAACTTTATAAGGTATTAATGTGTCAAATATTGTGTCCTGTCCTGCTAAGTGGGCAAAATAATTGTTAATTGATTACTACAGCTTTAGGGAGATTGATAGCCAAACTAGTACTGTAATGTTTATGAGCTTAATGCTCGCTGAGGAACAAGCCATTTAAATACTGACATTATTTCTACTAGGGGTGTGCAAAAAAAATCGATTCACATTCAAACCGCGATTCAAGCTCTACCAATTCAAAATCGATTCATAGAATTCCAAAAATCAATTAATATTTTAATTGTATGTCTACTGCAATCACATGGGAAAAGTAACTACATTTACATACTGTGAATCTTTTTTTTTAATCGAGAATCGTTTTTGGATCAAAAATCAATTTTGAATCGAATCTTGAGCCTGACAATTGATATTGAATCGATTCGGGACATTTTCTGAATCGTGCGTTCCTACCCTTATTTTCAAGTCATTTTTAAGCAGGACATTGTCCCTTCGGAGTATCTGGTACCATTATCAGCCTTCAAATACCTACATTACAGTTAGCCCAAACTGTGTTGTACATTTCTGTCTCCCTTTTGAGAAGAGTTCAGAGATCTTTTCAGCCATTAGCAGATTTTAGGAAGTAGTGAGTGACTGTGCTGTCCACCCACAGCATTGAAAGCCATTGATGATGATGATGATGTTATGTCAGACGACCCCATGGATGTGGAAGGTATTCGGCACGCTGCTTTGTGTGCAGACTTGCTGTGCTGATTGTACCAGGAGTGGGGTAGTGTGTTATGCATGGTGAATGAGCCTGTACCAACTGCTGTTTGGCTAAGTGCTACAATACTAACTGTAGAATATTTAGATACAGGTGATCCAGAGAAAGTGGTTGAAGTTGAACTGAGCCAAAAAGATTTCACTCATGAGGATCTTCTTATTAAAAGGCTCAAAGCATCAACGCACATCATTTGCTGATGTACATTTAAAGGAACAGTTTTGTAAAAGGCTCACTCACATCAATCACAATTGGCTGCAGCACCGTGCTGTCTGTGTATAAAACATCAATGTACACAACAATATGTGGTTTACGGGGAGTTACGTGAAGAGAGCCAGGCCATCTGCATCCTCCAGTCTTTATTCTAAGCTAGATTAGGGAAACACACAAGAGAAAGTCACACTTATTAAGGTTAGCGTATGATTGGGTAGAACTAAACATTTGAAACTCTGCTATATAAAAGCAACCCTATTGGCCATAGAACCGTAATCGTTTTCATTGACAGTCAAAGTTCACCAAATTGTAACCAATAACCAAATGTAGCCTGTTTTGTCCTCTCTTTACAGGACATCCAACGGTAGCTCAGCACAGGTCTTACTAACGATATTAACATACATACATGTGTACCTGTTGTGACAATTGCCTTTGCTTTGTGTTTTTTCTCTCTCACTGACACACACACACACACACACACACACACACACACACACACACACACACGCACACACACAGTGTGAGGCCTATGAATCTCAAGCTGGTAATATATTGTGTAATCTTCAAGTTTACAGTCATTCTTGTAATATCCCGATGAATCAAGTGTTGAACAGGATTACTGTAAATGATATTGAAATTGTGTTTTCTGCAAAAACAAATGTCAATGAAGCCATGTCTAACCCCTCCAGTATTAAGAAGGATTAGCTATAATTGATTGATTGATTAATTTGCATTAGAGATGAGACAGAGTCACACTGTTGGCCCTATCTTGCACCGAGTGCAGCGCAGCGTAAAGCCTGATGCAAGTGTCTTTGCTAGTTTAAGACCGACGCATGCGCCCATCTGTGGCCCATGGGCGTGCTGGTCTTACAGGGAGGTGTGTTCAGGTGCATTCTGGGAGTATTGCTATCTTGAGGCAGCGGAAAGTGATGACCTGGTCATGGTCTAAAGTCAATAACGCAGCATTTTCATTGTTATTTTAACAGCTAATTAATAAAAATGCGCCTAGGCTCGTGCACAGCATTTTTTCCGCCGTTAAACTAGCAAAAGTGGATTTATACACGCCCTAAACGCACCTGCGCCAGGCGCTTCATGCTGTGCGCTTAGATCGTTAAAATAGGGCCCTAAAGGTGCAGAAGAAACATCCTTATGATCATAGTCACTGCACCATTGATTTGCAATAATTTGAAGTCAGTAGATTCTTTCATTTTCATCACAAATGTAACTATTCTGTTAACTTCATAATCTAAATGTCTGTTATAAGACTTGATCTTTGTTTGAAATGATCTTCCTTTAACACACACAGGCCTGAGAGTGGCTCCACCAGTCTCTGAATATGCTGGTGGACAGCAGTAGTGTTACTGTGGCCAGGCCTGTGGTTTAGATAACATACGTGCCACAGAGAATGCTGCCTAACATTGCCCTGCTTAGGCTTGGGATGAGACAGAGGAAGACATGTTTAATGCACAGACTAGAATCAGAACTTGTGAACAGAATGTTTTATAGTGATCCAGTAGCAGTAACTCAGCAGTGAGAAACTAAATGGTAAGTATGCTAACATCATATGCAGCTGCTACCCTGTTAGCTACTACTCCCCTTAGCATATTAGCCAATATTAGCCCATTGCAGATAAATGACAAGAAATTGAAGAAGCGAAATGCCAAGATGAATGTGAAACAGTGTCACCAAACTGTGAAATGTCACCTCCACCCTTCTCTTTTCTCTCTCCAGGTGATGACACGATGACAGGCGATGGAGGGGAGTATCTGAGGGCGGAGGACCTCAGGGAGCTGGGAGATGACTCCCTGCCAGGACAGTATCTGGATGGAATGAACTACCTCCGCTTCAGCCTGGAGGGGGGGCGCACCGACAGGTACAGCACACTCTGTCACATGTTGAACTTAGCTAACAAGCAAATATAACAATTTGGTAAGGGGTTCAGTTTGGCTTTAGTAAACCAACTGACTAAGGGGGCTTTCACACCTACCTTCTTTGGTCCGGACTTTTCAGATCAAACTGAATTTTCAGTTTTCAGTTTGATCCGAGAGAGGATACCAAACGGCCAAAATTTGGTCAGACCAAAAGAGGTAGTCTCAAACTGAACCATGGTCCGGTTTGTTTCTAGTGTGAAAGCATTTTTTGGATGGCTCAGACATTCAGACCAAATACATCTGGGAGAATATCTTCGTGTTATAAGACCGATGAAGCTCTTTAAGGAACAGCTCAGTGCTTAGTGTGTAGGCTACATGAGAGAGTGTGTGACGGTGTCAGCGCTCAGACCAGACAGCTGTCAGCTATCAGAGCAGAGCATACATCAGCAGTTTACAGTGTACTTGTTAAGTGGTAGTAAATGTACAGTGTAGGTTTCTGTTTGTCTCTGAATAAATGCTGCAGAAAGAAAGTTCCCATGTCTTGCTTCTTAACATCACAACAAAACAAAAAGAGGCAGTAGGAGAGACCCAACATCTTGATGTGGGTCTGGGACCTCACCATTGGCAGGACTCAATCCAAGGGGCGGGATAAACGGTTGTCTTTCAAATTCCCTCTGCACTCATAGCCAACCAGAGCAATGCTAGTTGATAGATTAAACTTTTGTCGTATCCGGTCGGCAAAACTCCGAACACATCTTCATTTTTTAAGAATGACTTCACTGCTTGACTCCAAGTCTTCCAGAGTCGCGGCTAGAGCCGATTCGGAAGACCGCTGTTCGCCAGCAGCAGCCATCTTCTTTCTTTTCAAGTAGCAGGGAATTCACGCGGAACCGTCGCAACTCTGCCGTCCTTATGTTAAGCCCCGCCCACTAACTCTATACACATGTGATTGGCCTGATCAGAATTTGGTTTTTCCAGCTCACAAGCCAACGGAGGGTTGCTAGACTGACCCTGGCGAGAGGACGGGGAAGCCCGTCTACAAACCAATCAATTAGTCTATGTATTAAGTATCTGGAGACGCAGCTCACGTATGTGATGACGGCAGGACGTAGTTTTGTCACGTATAGATATTTAGTGCGCTTGCATAACTGCAGTGTGAAACCAAAACTAACTGGATCAAATGCAAAAACATGAACCTTGATCCGGACCTTGGTTCGGTCTGTCAGGTGTGAAAGCCCCCAACTCCGCCTGGAAGTGGGAACTTTTTTCTGTGATTAAAAAAAACTAGTTTTTGCATGGGTTGCATCTAGGGCTGCACAACGAATCGCAATTTTAGTGCAATATCCAAGTTGTAGGGGGGGTTAAATGATTCTGAATGAAGTGTTGTGGTGCTGCAGAGACTTTCCCAGTCTACAAATCCTATCCTACAGACTTAAGAAAAAAATCTTTGTTTGGGACAGATCCTCGCAAAAATCACACTCTAATCATTTTAATTGTTTTACTTTTAATATTTTTCAATGAAAATGAGAAGAATTATACAAAAACGATCATTCCCTCTAACGTGAATCATATCAATATCAGTCCGAATAATCCCAATTAGATATTTTCGTGCAGCCCTAGTTGCAGCTGACTCAAAGCAAATGTTTACGCTCATCTACTTCATACACAAACAAATCTCATCTGCTCCATGGAGCAAACAACTGTCCCTGTGGAGATGTTGTTCCAATTTTAACATAATAATCCTTTTTAATAAAATCTGAACTTTCTTCGTTGATTCTTATTTGTTCTTATTTTACCCTGTTCCAGTCTAATAACTGATATTTGCTGTGAATGGTTGTTCTAACTGTATTAAGAATCAGTGTGTGTGTGTGTGTGTGTGTGTGTGTGTGTGTGTGTGTGTGTGTGTGTATCTGTATGGACATGTGACACTCAAGAACTAACCGCCTGTATTTGTGTGTATTTGTGTGTGCTTTTTGCAACCTCTCCTGGTCATACCTCGTTGTTGGTCTTCCTTGTCATGCCTCCATAGTCAAAGGCAAAGGTATGTGCTGACACTGGCCAAATATCTGGCCTTTTACATCTTCAGCACTGCTGTTATATATTATAATAACCAGTTTTACAGTCTCCCTGGGACTGGGTGTTTTTAGTAGCGAGTCAGAGTGAAATTAGATATTTCCTGATTTAAATCATAGCTTTGTTTTTCAGTTGTGTTGGTTAGTAGTTTGTACAGACATTTATGCTACTCAATGATCCCTGTGCTTTGTTTTAATCTATCGCCATCATCAGGCCGAAACTTTGTCCAAAACCTTGGATTTAAGATTGAATACCTGCAAAACTAATAGCATTCCCATCAGCCTCAGCTGTACTTCAAGCTTACTGCTAATAAGCTAATGTTAGCATGCTAACATTATAACACACTAAACTAAAATGGTGACCATAGTTAAACATCACAGGCGATGTGTTAATTAATAATGGGACGGACCCAGTTCATTTTGTTCACCCGAGACAAGCAAACCAACCAATGAATGACTCCCCCCCCCCCCACCCCCACTCCAGCTATATAGTTTCTAGAATATAATAGATCCAAGACAAAACTGACAGAATGGCGCAACACTTCTGTCTGCTACTTCAAGTTCCTTCCCGTGGCTCTTTAGCAACGGCGCCGTCATTGAGGACGGGGTTTAGCTCCGCCCAAGACGATTGTGATTGGTTTAAAGAAATGCCAATAAACCAGTGCACGTTTTTCTCCCATTCCAGAATATTTTGTGGATTAGCCAGACCTTCCTCTACAGCACTGTGGAGGAAGGTCTGGCAATGCGAGACTAAACTGGCACAAACCTCAGTCGGATAAAGAGTTAGGCAGACTAGACTATAACAATATAACAATATATAATAACATATTCTTCCCCTGCACTCTCTTTGCTGCTGGGGGAGGGAGAGGGCGGTGGCAGGTTAACAGGGGGCATGCCTTTTGGTCATGTACCTAACAAGGGGGCTGTTGAACCCTTCATCCACCCTCATCTATTGCCTACTGATTACACCTGCTTAATATCAGCATGTAGCATTGACAATATGAGCATGTTTGCATGCTTATGTATTTGTTTAAAACCCCACTGTACACCCTTAGAGTGGTACGGACATGCTAGTGCGGCTGTAGACAACTTTTCGAATCTTCCATATCTGTCATGTCATTTGTTAAGTAAGAATTTACGGAATTACCGACCATATTTCATGTTATAATATTAGTCCCGGGCGAATCGGCATCTGTGATTCGGGGTTGTTTTGGCTGCGTTGGTGGTTATAAATTAAAGTTTTGACAGAGCCTGTACATCGTATGTGGGGGACAATGTCAGTATGTTCGAGTAAAATACAGACTTCACTTATCCTGTGTGAATACGCCGCATGACACACAGACAAGTGGGGGATAATTTCTAAATCACATTAGGTTACCAGCAATACTAGTACTGTGGTAATAAAGCTTTAGTAAATCAGCAGTATGTCATATTTGCCTGTTAAGATAGCAAAATGTATGAAGTGTGTGACACAATGCGAGCCTTGATGATGTTAATCTTTTATTGTGGAATTATTGGCAATGCAAACATAGCTCTTGTTTTACCAGTGAAACTTAAAAGTCAGTTTGATTGTAATGAGTCCATTCATTTAACTGTTTTTCCTCACTGACATTCATACATGTCATGAGCTCCAGCGTAGGAAATTAAATAACTCTTGTCCATATCAACTGGTTTTGACAGTTTTCCTATGAACATTTCGCCCTGTTTATGGAATGTAAAGTGTATTTTTCCTGTATTCATTTCCTACCCACTGTGATCTCTGCTATTGTCATAAGCGCTGAGCTTCTCTGGCTTCAATGCTTTTCTTCTGCTGTGCTCCAGTTCTGACAGGTCCTTCACCCCCACTCACCACAGCTATTACTCCCCTAAACATGAAGGCCTGATGGATGAAATGCTCGCCAGTCAACAGGTAAAGTACCTGCTCAATGTACATTTACCCAAGTACTGTATTTAAGTAGTACTTTGATGTACTCGTACTTGACTATTTTGAATTTGTGTTCCTTTATATTTCTACCCCGCTGCATTTATCTGAAGATTAAGATTTTACATTTGAAATATATGAAGACAATCAGCTGTTATAGCTCAAACTACCAGACAATATATGAAGCCGTTAAATGTAGCTTCACCTGGACAACATTTGAGTACTGCTTACACACACACATATATATACACACACATACATACATACACACAGTAGTAGGCCTGTAACAATTATTACATTATTATATAATCACAATTATTTTACATAATCTCCATTTCTTTGTTTAACCGCATTTAATTGCTAACATTAGTCCAAAGGGGTATAACTGTTGATGGTAATAGTCAATTTTATGTTCATTTAAAAACAAGTATATGTTTTATGATAATAAAGAGGCGTGGTTTACTTCATAGGCTGTGTATTGGAATTATAACATTATCTGGGTCACATAACATATATAACCAAAAGATGTTTCCTGGTAATTATTTTTTAATAACTGTAATTTGTTTGAAAAAGTAATACATAATAAATATTTTTAAATGTGACTAAGAGACAATTATGGTTTTTAATTAATTATTTCTGAAACAATTAATTGTACAGTAAAATTTTTAATTGTTTCAGCTCTACGCAGTACCTATAGATATATAATTTTTGGTTGGTATTGCTACATTCAACCATTTGTGGTGGTATGTCTGATAAGAGGTTGGTTGTTTGATTCCAGCTTTCGTCACTTGCCAGAGAGAATGAGAGGGATTCGTATCGTCTGAGTTGGGGCACAGAGAACCTGGACAACGTGGCGTTATCCTCCAGCCCCATTCACTCTGGGTAGGTACAGTCACACATTAACAATGTTACACTCTTACATATTGTACTCAGATGTGGGCACAGGATGTACATGTTTGAATATATATGCACGCCTGTACTGAAAGATGTCGTAAATTCATGCTCAACGATCTCATCAAGGTCCTGATAGCTGATATTATTTTTCAAGCACTTTTTCACATTTAATCAAATCATTTCTTAATTGGTGAATTAACTTTCATTCAAAAGTTGCTTGGAGTGTGATAGTGGAATGTTTTCTCTCACTTGGCAGCCGTTAGTGAATACATTGTATCTTTTTAACATATTATTTTATTATTCCTGACATTTTGTAATTTGTCTTTAATCCTCTCTTGATCTGACAGTTGTCTTTTAAGCAGCTTTATTAAGTAACTAGAACGAGAAATCTAAAAACAAAACAAAAACTAATATAATGGTGCCAGGCCCATTTCAGAATCCAATAAACATGATTTCATTTCTGGGGGCTTGGCTCTAAATTATTTTTTTTGTGACCCCAAAAGTTAAAATAAGTATTAAATTCTACCAGGTCTTCACACTTTAATTGAGTCAATTGAGAAGTTCATCCCAGACCAGACTTGCCAAGGTCTGATTCCTGTGAAATGTGGCCATGCTCCAAAAAAGCATTGTTGGGTTCCTCTTAGAGCGTCGGTCTGGGTCGCCTGTGGTTTATACAAATATATCTTCTTGATATCTGGAGTGAGAAATACATCCAAACACAATAGTTAAAGACAGAGTTAAAAAATCTGAGAAATACAACTATTTGCTTTGTTTCTGAGAGTGAGATGAGAAGATTGATCAATCAATATCAATTTCATGTCTGAGTGTTAAGAAGAAGGCAGAAGTCAGGATGTGGTTAGCTTAGCTTAGCTTAGCTTGGCTTAAAGACGGGGTAAGCAGCTAGCCTGGCTATGTCTGAACAAATATACACTTACTAACCCTCAGTAATTCAAGTTGCATTTTGTTTGTTTAGTCTGTACGCACATAGAAATGTCAAAATTCCCAATTTGTGGTTATACGTGCCGGAACTGTTCTTGTTGAACAACCGTGAGGTTGCCAGATTGGGTACCATTGTGCCTGTACAAAGACCTGAAAAACCCATAATCACCAACCATATCTGGCAACCTGACTATAGCCAGACGTTGCACAGAACTACAGAAACAGTTCCAGCATGTAACTCGCCCTAAAACAACAGATTATCATTTTGACGTTTTTGTTTTGTTTAGAACAAGAGAGATATAAGGTGTTAATCATTCAACTTTAGGTGTTGGGAGGTGCATTTCTGAACTTTAGACAGAGCCAGACTAGCTGTTTCCTCCTGCTTACAGTCTTTATGCTAAGCTAGGCTAACTACTTAACACACACAAACACACACACACACACACACACACACACACACATAACAAAGGGAAGCATAGAGTATTGTCTATGTTTACAAAAATGGCACCTTGCAGAAGTAACATCAATGACACTTCTGTGGAATGCGCAACATTTTTTTGCAATTATGCTTCTGTGTTTTTTGCTGAACATATTTGGTAAAAAGTACTGTAAATACTGATTCACAACTCCTCTGCTACTGTACTACTGTCACAGACTCAGGACACAGAATACCATCCGAATATCTTTAATGGAGGTCTTGGACAGGGTACAAAAAGTAACAATTACAGAAAAACTCTGGAGACTTCAAGTCAAAGTAGCTCTAATAAACTTAAAAGCACAAAGGCCAGGAGATAAACACAGGAAGCGCTGGCACAGCCGCAAAAACTGGTCGCACCCATATAACATGTGGAGTCCTATAGTGATGAGACCAGACAACAACTGAGCCATGGAGAGGGTTCTTGTAGATGAGATAACAAGTTCAAACAGGCAACAGGTGAGGAGTGCTAATAGGCTGGGGATAGTGAACGATGATACTGATTGAGAGGAGACTGTGTAGTGGGCGTGGCTGAGGGAGAGCCCAGTGCTGGTGTGACAACTACATAGGCAGTGCTGAAATTAAAGTTTTCATGTCAGTGCTTGTTTAATGTGTTAGATTGTGGTTAAAGTAAAAAGATGTAACTTCTCGGTCTCTTTTCCTTACTCTGACTGTCTCGTGTTTTCTCTCTGGGTTTTTCTGAACTGTTTCTGCTTGACTTCTGATTCCTTTCTGTCTGATGTGGTTGTTGTTGTTGTTTTTAGCCATTCCTCTCCGTGCCCTGATCATGGAGACCACAGCAGGTGACCTTCTGCACCTTGGTTTAAATATTCTCCTCCTCCGCATCTTCATCTTTCTCTTCCTCCCCTCACAGTGTGCTCTCCTGGGAGAGAGGTGTTTGTGTCACTGTCCTCAACAGCCATTGCCTCATAGACCTTAGTGTGGGTTTTTACATTGTGTCATCAATCAATCATGTTAATCAGACTTAAATTGTCAAAATAGTACACCTAGTTCCACATTCTGAGCCCCAGAGTGGATGTCTCCACATGGACAGATCATGTGATGCAGAAAGTTAGGGAAATCAAACCTTAAATGATGGCTATCTGGGCAAAAGGAGGTGGTGAACGTTGAGGACAGGTTTGTTTATTTCATACAATGTCTTGTTAATTGTGCATTTCCACTAACTTACCCACCAACTTAAGAAATATTTTGGCATAAGTATAGTATTTTTATATATAAAATATGTATTATTGTATGCCCAGGGTACCCCCCAGGGTTCTCCAAGTTAAATTTAAAGTTATAGTGCATCGTTTCTTTCGCCCCCATGAGGAATTCTAAGTAATGACAACAGCACTGTCAACATGACGCAAGCCTTCCGTGATCACGCACCACCCCCACCCCTCCTCCACGCAGTTGCTTGTAGTGTTTATCCTGTCAAATCAAGGAGAAAACAGAGGATTAAAAAACACAATGGACTCTTCAGAAGAGGTAACTATCTTGTAATTTGTATCTCTTCTTCGTCTCCAAAGCTGATCCTTGCTGTTGTCCTTTCTCAGTGGCGACATAAAATGCATCACTTGAGCTTCTGCGCACGAATGCCGCTGGACCACACCATTTTCTAAACATAGCCATATTGAGAAATCCAGAGAGAGTTGTGTGGAGCTGATAGTCTTAATTAGCAACTCATTTGGCAATGGCTTGAATGTAATCAACGTTCATTAATATAATATAGCCACACACAATAGCTTTAAGACTTTTTAGGACCTTTTTAATACCACTAAGGATGGAATTTACAGTAATGCCAACATCTCGGCCATGAAATGGAATTTTTTAGCCCGGGAAAAGTTTTCTGAATTTAATTAAACATTTAAAGATAATACTCACATTTAATACACAACAGCTTTGTGGGTAATAACATACAATGAAGAGACATTCCTTCACCATCCTAGGAAAGGCAAATTTGCAACCTCAGCACCACTGCCCTCAGCCTCTGGTCTCTGGCCAGACCTTCAGACACTTGCCAATTCTGAGGCGATGAGCAGACAGTCTGTTTTACAATGGTGGAAATCCTTTTTGGGCTGCAGGGGGATTTTTTATTTACAATACCGCTAGTGGCCACTGGAGGAATTTGGCTGCAAGGCTGAGCTCCCTTCCTGGGAGCCTGGCTCGTGCACAATCCACGCTCAAGAGTGTAACGCAAAACACTGACATAAACAGTACCTGTATTGTCGCATAACATCCACTTTACACCAGAGTCAATTGTAATGTTCCAATAATGCCTTATTTTTTATAAATATTAAATTGAATACTTTTAAGACCCCATGTATACCATATTCAGGAAAATTGCCTTGAAACTCTTTGAGCAACAATAATGGTCTGATTGAAATACTGTCAATCAGAAAAGCTTTATTCAATTCAATGCAATTGTATGTATAGTGTCAAATCATAACTGAAGTTATCTCAGGACACTTTACAGGTAGAGTAGGTCTAGACCACCCTCTATCATTTACAGAGAGCCAACAATTATCCCCCAAGAGCAAGCATTTCGTGGGCCAGCAGCGAGGAAAAACTTCCTTTAAACAGGCAGATACCTCGGACAGAACCATGCTCTCGGTGGGCGGCCGTCTGCCTTTATTTTCTTACTATATCGAACTAAACCACTGAGGAACGTTTCGGCAGTGCAGGGCAGAAATCTTCATCTTTTAACAGTTTACTGCTGGTGTTTCTGAATTCAATAACACATGTTTTTATGTCTATGTGTGTTTGTTAAAAACTGTGTTGTGTGCTTTACTGAAACCAGGGCGAGATCACATTAGAGCTGGGTAATGATCACATTGTAATGTCACATCGTCACACCCATACCCCCGCTCATTGAGATGTGTGATCCATGTGCATACTGTATTTGCCACTTTGCATGAGGAGTGGGGTCAAAGAGTCTCAAGCTATGAATTCAAAACGTTTGATGCAACTTGACAAGACTTATAGAGATGGAGCTGTGACTCATGGTGACCATTCAATGTTAAGAAAATAGACACCAAAGTCAGCCAAATGGCCCCAGTAGATCATTGCCTGCATGGCCGTTCTTACAGAATTTGAGACAGAATTAATATATAACCTGCTAATTTACGGTCCTTTAAATAAAAAGAATTAGAGCCCTAAAGTGCTCTAAAGTGTTGAAACTATATAACTTTTGAAAGAAAAGTATACCCTTTAGTTTTTTCCATTGTTCTGTAATTGTCACTTCTGGCCACAGTGGCTGCTGTTTTCTTTTTTGTTTTGAAATCAGCACTTGACTAAACAATCTCTGCTTAACTGCTTTTTGCTGATGAAGACAGTATTATATGATCCAAAGCTCCAAAAGAAGCGAATAAATGGACCTGAAATGTTTTGTCAAAAGTGAGCCTTTAAGCTCAACCTTTTAGTCCTTTGTAGTTTAAAACGTGTAAATCTTCCAATTTGACGATTCAAATCATCCACATTAGCAGCTGCTAATATATGTATAATACCACTACGGGCAGCTACAAGTTGTTGTTTTTCTCCTTTTGAGATACTGCTAGTATTAGCACTTGGGCAAACAATTGACCAAGTAGCTTTGGTGTCTATATTCTTTTGTCACTTATTGGGATCAATGAGAAATGTCTTTAATTTGTGGAAATATCTCCTGTTCCACCTTAGCTTCCTGGTCAGCTTCATGGTGGATGCCAGGGGCGGAGCCATGCGTGGTTGCCGGCACAACGGCCTACGCATCATCATCCCGCCCAGGAAGTGCAGCGCGCCCACACGGGTGACGTGCCGGCTGGTGAAGAGGCACCGTCTGGCCACCATGCCCCCGATGGTTGAGGGCGAGGGCCTGGCCAGCAGGATCATTGAGGTGGGGCCCTCTGGAGCCCAGTTCCTCGGGTAAGCCACAGCGAAGGGTGATGGATGGAATGAATTCCTCAGAAGACAGGAGATGTACAGGATTAAGAGAGCAGGAACATGGAGAGGTAGCATCAAGTGAAAAATATCGAAAATGCAGAAAGCAGCAGGAAAACTAATTGATACTTCTGTACATGAAGATGTTGTATCATTTTATTGCAAGTCGTAGCCTGTTCTTTTTACATTTTTACACATTTCTAGCAGGTTTGGATATTCTATGCCAACAGCCTTTGAAATTACATTTTAAAATTAGCGTTTCATATCTCTTTAAGATGCATCTCTAGTGTAAGATGGAAGATAAGTGTGACAAGCACAATCATAAGTAAAGCAGGATGAAGAGGTCAGAACTGTAGTATACTATCTGTATGTCCAGGCCAATGACTGATTTGTATCCCTTTTCATAAGAATCTTACAACTTGCTGCCCTTTTTTCAGATTAATTTAACCTCTGCCTTTGCATTACTAAAACTGTTTCTGTATTTGCTCTTGCTTTCTCCCAGCACCTGCAAAATGTTAATATTTGCTCTTCAGCATGCCCTGTTTTCTTTCATAACAGCTGTAGTCCAACTCTTTTTAACCTTATCCCTAACCCTTAATGAAAAAAGCTTTCGTATTAACCCCCGCTCCAATATATTGCACCATGATTGGTTTGATATGTGGCCTCAAATTCTGCCCTCTGCTGGTAATGTTTAAAATAGAATAGTATAAAAGCATTCCTTCTATGGTTACAACTATATATATAATATAATTTAATATGTGACTCGAGTTTTGGCCTTTAATTACCCATCCAGTTATCCATTAACTGTCAGCAGTGGATAGTAATATCAGGTTCTCCCTGACATAAACTACTGAAATATGTTATTATGTTATTATGTATGAATGAATATTTTAAAATTTGTGAGTATTTAACTCTGCAGTGCAATCTGACTCACTCTACCTTAAGATGATTGGTCCCATTATGACTGTAAACTATCAATTTTTGTTTGTCATTTGACATGAAATTGGTAACATTTGACACATTTCTTACAGCATATTTATACTGCAAAAATGTCTTTACTTGGCCATAAAAACTTAGGTAAATATGGAGACCCTAAGTGTTAAAAGTTATTCAAATACAATTGTTATTATAATTGAAATAATATGATATATATATATATATATATATATATATATATATATATATATATATATATATATATATATATTAGGGCTGTCAATCGATTAAAAAAATTTAATCTAATTAATTACATACTCTGTGATTAATTAATCAAAATTAATCGCATACATAATTAACGGTGCCTGAACCGACACTTTTTAAGAAAGTAAAAAAAGAAAAGAAAAAAAAAGGGTACTAAACAACAGTCGGTGACATTAAAGAACGGCTTGTTTATTGCTAAGGCCATATGGTCACAATGAAGTGATTTAATAATAATGTATAACAATAACAATAACTAATTTCAGTAGTAAATTGCTGTTGAACCATCAGATGGTAAAGGACATTTACAATAACTTCAAATGCACCACGAGGCTGTAGTTTACCAGTTTCATTGAATGCACTGTCTGTGTTGTTTCTCCGACGGCAGCTGCAGATTGTTACATCCCGGTGTTGAATCCTCTACAGTAAAACACAGTCACACTTTACACCGTTAGCGTTAGCGTCAGCGTTAGCTGTCAGCATTTTAACCGTGTTTAATCCAACTACTAGCTAGCGGTAGGCTAACGTTACAACACAGGACTTTCACCCGGGCGAGCTGGGTTTGCGTCCCGCGTGTGGCGTTTTGTTTCCCGTAGTCTTCCTAATCACAACCGTCCCGTTATTGTCGCGCATCCCCAGCGGCCGTCCCCCGTGGCCGTCCCCCGTGGCCGTCCCCCGTGGCTGTCTCCCGGCATGTGAGGCGCCCTTTCTCCGTAGTTTATTTTTTTTCCTAAGCCCGTTATTGTCGCGCGGCCGTTCCCCGGTAAAAAAACGTGCCCGTGAACACGTAAAAATAACGTGACATTTACACGAACTGCCGTGAGACTGGGTTGTTATATGCTAGTATAACAAACAATAATAGAGATAATTGCACGTCATTTTTTATTTGATTCTGACAGTTTTTATTTAAATACATCTTTTTTTAAATGTCTTTTATTTCATTTATATTTCAACACCATTGGCTTGTTGCGTATTCAGGCCAAAGCAATAGCCAATCACATTCCAGGAACTGCCCTTTGTCTTGATTGACAGACAAAGACTTTGCGATGAAAAGTGGAATTATAAAATAAATCTGCCATTGGAAAACATTGCATTGTGGATTAAAAACAGATTTTGGGAAAACCTATTTTGAAATATAAATATCATTTTGTTCTAGGTATTCAGCATTAAGCAATGCTTTATTGAACTGCCAGATTTTTTAACGGCGGGACTTCAGGGTGACAAATACGTATGTAAAGTAAACAAGACAAGTTTTTAGTCCTCTGAGCTAATGCGTGCTAACTACTTAAGCAGAGTGTAATAAAATATAAACACAGAGGCTCCGTACTCTGAACCAGCTTGAACCAAGTTGGCCAACACAATTATTAACAACGGTAGCGCATAGTGCAACCGCTTCACTTCTCGCTTTTACCCTTCACAATAAAAGCATAACTTAAATTCATTTAGAGCATTTCATTAAGAGGCAACCCAATAAAATAGCTTACACTCCACTAATAACACACTAACCGACACTAGATATCAAACAAAAGCCAGTCAGTTGCTGTGAGCTGTACATTCACCACTTCTAAGCAGAAGATAACGTTACCTCCGGGCAGCTGCCTCCATCCCACTCAGACTCACCCTGGGTCTGGTTCCACAGCTGCCTGTACCGTCACTGACATCTTCAACCAGAGGACAGACGACTTGATTTTACCCCAGAGAGCAGCATGAAAGCGAGGGGTGCTCACTCTGACTGACAAAAACCCCTGACTACCCAACTTGAATGAGTCAGATGAGGGGTCACTGACTGATGATTTAAATATGTGACTTACAATAGGCAGCCCTAAAAAATATTAAATTATTTCACAATTTCATTTTTATATTATATAGTGTGTATGAATTTATTCATATCACTATTCATTTCGAAGACTTTTGGTCTCCATAGCCATGTAGCTGAAAATGACCACAGTGTTAGTATTATCATTCAACTCTTGCAAATCAGTCTCCAAGGTTTTAATTTTGCACCCGACAAAAACATTGTGTGTGCTCTTTCTTCCTCACTGCTGCATATGGACACTTGGTCGATCACACAGTAAACTCCACCTCCCTACTGCCCCTCCACCTCTTAATGAGGGAGAGAGTTTGGTTAGCAGAATCCTCCAGCTCGGCCCACCGGGAACAAAATTTCTTGGGTAGGGTGGAAAAAATGCTTTTGCATATGAAACAATCCATGGATGCCAGTCTTAGTGTTTTATTTGACAAACCTTCCCTTTGATGTTATTTTGTCCATAGGGTATTGTGTTGTTGTGCTTGTGCTGGTCTCATGTAGTTCACCTCATCTGGTACTTAAACCTTTAAACCTTTTCTAATTTATTTAATCCCTCTCTTCTGCTTAGCATTTTCCATTTGTGTGTTGGTTTTCTTGCTTTCTGATTTCTTAATGAATGTGTGTTAGACGATTTTGTTTTTTAATTTTTGTGTGAAATTTAAATGGTTGTATGGCCTGTGTGTAGCGAGGGAACCAGGTGACATTTGACAATATGGTGTGGGTCTGTGTATATTAAATTGATTGACAGGCTAATTTCCCAAAATGGTGGTGTAACTCAGTGTAAATCACAGACGTGTATGCTTATAATTTTTGGCTTAAATATGATGAAATGTAAGCCAACATTTCAAAAAAGGAAGTTGTGTCTAAGGACACAATCACAAGTTTTCTTTTTTTTTTAAATAGTAATGTAGTGTTTAATGTCAAACATGGCAACAATATAAATATATATGATCATATGCTGTCAGGCCAAAGAACCCTCAAAATATCACATAAAAATATGTATAGTTTTATTCAATGTGGATTGTACTTGTAGCATGCTTCTAGATATGTGTTGTAGCTAGCTTGTTGTTATATTGTATATCAGGTAAGTATTAAAACAACTGTTCAATTCTTATATTATTATATAATTCTTATATATTAATTATAGTCAATCTACAAGAGCATTTTAAAATGAATGGCAAAATAATGGCCAAATGTTATTCTTCCTCTGAAGGACTAACATGTTGCTCTAACCATTCGGTTACAAGGCTATTGCCAAAACATGTTGATCCACGCATGATGGATCCAAGTATCTCTGGCAGGCTGCCCATGGAGGCGCCCCGAGCAGTTGGGGGTTCAGTCCAGGAGGCAAACTGGCACCTCCGCAGCTACCAGTCCACTGTACTTGGACAGTATGGGGACTTGACCGGCGAACCTACAGTTCCCAAGCCAAGTCCACATGGACTGAGCAACCGCCCCACTAAAGAACATATGTATTCAATTCAATTTTATTTATAGTGTCAAATCATAACAGAAGTTATCTCAGAAAACTTTACAGATAGAATAGGTCTAGACCACACTCTATAATTACAGAGACCCAACAATTCCCCCCAAGAGCATGAATTCTGAAAAAATATATAGATAGGAATACATAAAGTCGACACTGGATAATTGCCTTGACCAATTATGAAAACTCTGCCAATTACACACAAACACATGCCCAAAGGCATGTATACACACTCTGTAATCATCCATGACATTCTGTAGTTACTCACACTATCTTGCCTCTACCCCTTCAGTCCTGTGATTGTGGAGATCCCACACTTTGCTGCCCTGCGGGGAAAAGAGAGGGAGTTGGTGATTCTGAGGAGTGAGGGTGGAGAGAGCTGGAAGGAGCATCACTGTGAACACACCCAAGAAGAACTCAACCAGATACTCAACGGCATGGACGAGGGTCAGTTTTTGATGGTGTACCAGTAGACTGCACCATGGCTTTAAAAAAGCAGATGTAAAAAGTATACATGTATTCATATAGTAGTATATACTATACTACATGACTGTCCTTGACACAAATCCCTATCTACCTTCTTCCTCCAGAGCTGGACACGCCAGAGGAGCTGGAGAGGAAGCGCATTTGCCGTATCATCACTAGAGATTTCCCACAATACTTTGCGGTGGTGTCCCGCATCAAGCAAGACAGTAATCTGATTGGTCCTGAAGGAGGCATCCTGAGCAGCACTGTTGTGCCTCAAGTACAGGCAGTTTTTCCTGAGGGGGCCCTCACCAAGAGGATAAGGGTTGGACTGCAGGTAATTGACAAAAGCATCGGTATTGTCTATCAGTGTTGTAGTACTTGAGATCGGTCTTGGTCTCAAGACCGGTCTTAAGACCAATTTTTGAAGGTCTCGGTCTCATCTCGGAATTGACCATATTTTTACTCGATCTTATCTCGGCAAAAGAGAACTGGGGATTTTATTTCAAGGCCGATCAAGACCACAACTGTAGGGATTTAGCTAAATTGCCTGTGCATTGTCTGATTTATGTGTTGAAACTTGCCAATGCAACCAATAGGGTTGGGTACCGAAACATGGTTCCACGAACCGGTTCCTACGCAAACGGTAGTATTCGGACCGGATTAGAACGCAAATTTTGGTTCTAACTGAAATATTTTCCCTCTGTTGCTCCGGACAGTGGCAGACTCTTTTTTCTTTCTCCCTTTTCTGCTGGGTGGCACACGTGCCCGCTCGCAGTGTGAAGCGCGTGTCCGCACTATTCGCCGACAGTGACATGCACTCTACAATCAATGCTGTGCTGAAAGATGGCTTTTTGTAAACGCTCCGAAACGGACGTAAACATATCACACGTTCTCTGTAGTCTACCATTAGCTAGCTATCGTAAATGTAGGCTACTTTTGAAATGCCATATTTTCCCTCTAGGCTCACAAAAACGGACGTATAAGCATATTAACCATTCACTGCACGTGATCGCTAGTAAACATATTACACTTGCTCTGCTAGTCTATCATTCTGGTGGTGTGGGAGGCGGGACAGCCTCCCCAAATTGTCTGCCCTTTCAACTCATACCTGTTTGTACAGGCCTCTTGAACACCATCTGAGAGAGTTTTCTCCTGTGCAGAACATGCCATAACTCAGGAGAGGTGTCAGAGAAGGCAAATATGGTAATTTTTTTACAAAAGAACTTACATACAAAAGTTTGAATCTGGTTGGCATACCAACTCAATAACATTTATTTTGTTGTTACTTGTTAATAGTGTAACTGTTATTTGTCAAATTATTGTAGTTATGTGTTAGGTTTACTTATTATATATTTAAGTACTTTAAAACATGAATGTATTGTTAAATCTAAATAATTTTCAATTTAAAAAAAAAACTCCATAAAAGAGCCTTTCTTTGATGTCATTTTTCAGTTTTTCAAGAATTGGTTTAGGAATCGGTTAGGAATCCTTTTAAAGTACTGGTTCCGCATCAGAATCGTAAAAATCCAAACGGTACCCAAACCTAGCAATCAATAACCTGACTCATATCTAATTTGAAATTTGTTACCGTAAACCCACCTCTCCCCGCCCCCTTTACACGCACTCCCAAGAAAGTGAATGCGGGAGACAGGACAAGAAGCTCTGGCTGTCTAACACAAATCTCGTCTTGGTCTTGACTCGGTCCCGCCCTGCCTCGGTCTTGGTCTTGACTCGGTCTCAACCCCTCAAAGTCTCGGTCTCGATACACTCTGGTCTTGGTGATGACTTGGTCTCGGTTTAGGTGGTCTCGACTACAACACTGTTGTCTATGGTACCCTTAGATACTGTACATTTACCTGTTTTGTTGTATTTCTCTTATCATAGCATAGCATACGAACTTAGATGTCAAACCACTCCAACATCCAAAAAGTAGGTTTCCTTTGTGGAATATAGGGCCAAGGTTGAACCATCACTGGATCTTACTTTATGAAACTCATGGGATCAAGCTATCACAACTAAACCTCTGGGAAACAAGAATGTCCATGCCAAAATCTATGTCAGCTAATCTAATATTTGTTTAGAGATTTGAATCGAAATCAGAAACTTGCTGGTGGTTCCAGATAAATACCCCTGTTTGGTTATTGACAACAAAAAGTAAGGTTGTCGTATACTCTGTCTACTCTTCCAGGCCCAGCCAGTGAGTGTGGATGTAGTGAGGAACATCCTGGGGAACAAGGCCACCTTCAGCCCCATTGTCACCCTGGAGCCCCGCAGGAGGAAGTTCCATAAACCCATCACCATGACCATCCCTGTCCCGAAGAGCAACTCAAATCTGGTCCTCAATGGCTTCGGAGTGGACACTCCCACCCTACGACTGCTCTGTAGTATCACCGGTTAGAGAACACGCGCAAATACACACACAAAGCTGTGAATAGGACACAGGCTCATATTTTAATATATCAATCTTGTGTTTGTGTCTATGTACAGGCGGAACGACGCCTGCTCAATGGGAAGACATAACAGGAACCACTCCGTTAACATTCATCAATGACTGTGTCTCCTTTACTACCAATGTGTCTGCAAGGTGACGCAAAAAGTATTTGTTGTAGCACAACTAAATGTATTACTGATTTAGAGAGACTCAGACCCTGCTGCAGCGAACAGAGACCTTACATCCCTGCTTCTTTCCAACCTCCTTTCTAGATTCTGGCTGATAGACTGTCGACAAGTCCAGGAATCTGTCAATTTCTCCACTCAGGTGTACCGCGAAATCATCTGTGTCCCTTACATGGCCAAGTTTGTCATCTTTGCCAAGACCCACGATCCCATTGAGGCCCGACTACGGTGCTTCTGCATGACAGACGACAAGATTGACAAAACCCTGGAGCAGCAGGAGAACTTCTCCGAGGTGGCCCGCAGCCGAGATGTTGAGGTGAGAAAGGGGAGTGGGGGAGGAATGCCTCACTAACTGCAGCTGATGGCAGGTGTAGCTCACATTTAAAAGCCTACCAGCTGCATTTGGTACCAGCTAAAGGTGTAGGATTGTGTTTTTGCTTAACCTTGAATACATTGAACTGCAATATGAAATGTGGAGGAAACATAATATGACGGCTCTTGTGACCCGTAAATCAATCAAGAGATCCTGTCAAAGATTACACCAAAGTTTCTGCAGGTTTGGTATTTGCAGACAGGGAGCCAAGACTTTCTACAGAGTGGAGATTAACTTAAGGAAGGACCAACTGATTTGTTTTAATTTAGCTAGGATATTAGGTGATGCAAGTTGCCTTCCACACTGGTTTTTACCAGGACATAGATATGGGTGTCACACTGTGAACAAAAGGGGGCCCAGGATGAACCCTTGGGGAACACCACAGATCGGGGGGTACCAGAATGGAGGCACTTCAGACCAGTAATGAAAATGTGGTGTTTAAAAATGTGATTTAAATCAGTGTAAAGGCAGTATCCTACACATTTTTCACCAAAACTGCATGATCAGCAGTATCAAATGCTAAACTAATCTTGACCAGTTTCAGTGCCATGAAGTGAACAAAAACGTCATTACAATTTCTCTAAATGTTATGGTTATTCATAAAACATTTAGGAGAACACTTTTGATTGTCTTTTGACTTTTAAAATGGCAATTATATTGATCTATGTTCAATGGTCAAGGCTAGGTTTCTTGAGAAATGGGTGCACTATTGCATGGAGGAGATTAAGTGAAACACAATGGTTTAAATTGATAGTTGAGTGTTTGGTTGGATGTATGTTGTTATTCAGTCCTTTTACTCATCTGCCTGTTGCTATATTTCTCAGGTCCTGGAAGGCAAACCTATCTATGCAGATTGCTTTGGAAACCTTGTGCCACTCACCAAAAGTGGCCAGCACAATCTCTTCAGCTTCTTTGCCTTTAAGGAGAACAGACTAGCAATTTTCATCAAAGTAAGCACTATTCTTTATTTTTTTAAGCAAGTATCAACAATAATTCATCTAATCAAACATGATTTTGCCTAATGAATGAACTGTTTGGCTGTTGCAGATCAGAGACAACACTCAGGAGCCCTGTGGCCGTCTGTCCTTTATGAAAGAACCCAGAAACTACAGGTCACTCACCCAAAATGCCATATGCAACCTCAACATCACCCTCCCATCATACTGCAAGGTAAGGGCACTACACTGTTGTATGTCTCAACCGAGGATGCTTTATGTTGCATATCTTGTTAGTTCATGAATATCACTTTAATAATTCTAATCGTTTGTAAGCTGGAGCATACTGCAATCTTGATCCTATTTTCCCTATATCGCTGTAATACATGCTTTTTTCTCAACACTATTCCAAAACATAACCCCAATTATTTTATATTGGATATTAGAAATAGTACAACTACAAATTATTATTTCATATATCAATACTTGACATCCCAAGTAGTAAACCGTGCTAATTCTATGAGCAGCCAACATTATTGCTTTATAGTGTTGGTAAAAAATGCCTCTCAACCAAGTGAGATATTGTTAAGGCTGTACTAGGCAACATTACAGGCTGGTGGACATAATTTAAGAAATTAATACGAAAATGAAATACAATTGACTGAAAATCCCAGAAGTCATGCAATGTGCCAATTCTCCAGTGATTCATGCTGATGTATGATTGAGGATAACAAGAATAATCTGTTTCTACACCCAAAATATGCATACTTCAGCTTTAAAGACCACTCTAGCTTTCCTTGAAATCACACTGACTGGTTGTCTTCATTGCTACGGTAACCATACATTTTCCCCTGTCTTTTTTCACCCTTTAATGTTTCTGTTTTCTATCTGTACATCTTTCTGCTTCACGCTGCTTCTTGCTCCCAAAAGGAGTCCGATTCAGACCAAGAGCAAGAGGAAGAGGTAAAAGCAGTCACCGCTTCCCCCCTCGCTCTTCTACTAACTAGCTCTGCTGATCTATCCTGTCCACTGTCTTGTCATCAGGACTAAATAAAGGACATGTAGTCAAATATGATATTTAGATATATTTTGTTTATTGTAGTAGGTTAGATTGTGATTTATCATTCTATAGTTCATTTTTGCTGTTGTGTTATGTGTGTCATTTGTATTATTTTCCTAAAGAAGTATTTGTATTGGTAGCTTTAGAATATTCAGCACATACAGTGGATGAAACAAGACTGTTATTTTCCATGTTTTTCTTTTCCAGACCAGCAGAACGCCAGAGAAATGTAAGACATTTTTTCCATTTCACTTTCCTCTATCACTTGTACTCAAATACTTGCTATCTATAATAATACTGCATTTCTTTATTAATCAAACTAATATGACTATAACACTGATATTGTATGGGTAATAAGTCTAATGTAGATAAACAGAGTGTGCAGAGGAATAACCAGACTGATACACTGACACCCCCAGCATAGCCCATAGAGCATTACATCTTTTAAAGCCCTTTAAGCTTCATGTATTTTTGTCATGTCACATAAACTCTCCATTTGAATTTTATGTTTCTCCTGAGGCTTAACTTCACTTTTTACTTTCCTTTTTTTCTGATTTCATGCCTGCCTAAATTTCTTCAATTTAACTCTTTTCCCTTCACAATTTGAGATTGGGCATTTGGGGAAAGAGTTAAACACTGCCATCTACGTATGTACATAAATATTAAATGCCTTCATCCTGTGGTGATGTTTATTTGACAATGGCCTTCAATGTTGTGCTTGCTAACGCAGTCACAATGGCATTTACGCAGCTCAGTGTAATTTGGCTATATGTTTTGGCATAAAAGTGCTTGCATTTTTACCTGCTCAGACCACAAGAGTCAGAACAAAGAACAAACATTTTTGTGGTATACTACACAATCAGACCTCTCCAAAATCACATCATAAAAACTTAAAGGTATTTTGATTTCTGCATCTTTAACAATGATATTCTTTTTTTTAAATGAAGATTTAAATGTACATCAAAATACAACTTTTAATGGCAAGGCAGACTCTGTACTGATTAGATCAATTAGAGACTCTTACCATATATGACAACGGCTTGGGGGTTGTGTGATCTCTTGCAGTTAGTTAAGTCATAATATGGCTGCATGAAGGGAATGTCAGCTTGTAAATGAGATAAGAGGAGATGATGTGATTTGTCATCAATGAAACACTTGGACTCCAGCTGCTGATACTGTCTTCCTCTTCTTAATAATACGTTCATCATGCTGCAGCCTCTCTTGTGCCATGCTGTGCCACGGTGGTACTAGCACCTCTGGTCATACAATTTCCAAAAAAAATAGTTGCTCATGCATATGTGTACTCCAAGTTCCTGAAAGTGGGTGCTAATGATTGTGCAATCACCCAGTTCCAGGATATTAGAGGACAGAATATTAGTATTCCTCCAGTTGCAGTCCTCTAGTGTAATGGTAAAGCAAGAAGTAGGCAACCTCCTCGCCCACTTTGAATCCTTTCCCTTCTACCCCTGTTGCCTTGTTTATGAGCATTTAAATTAACTTCATAATAAAACAACCCATGTGATACATGAAACATACTGAACATACATGGATGTCACGTAACTTATTATAACTCCATGCATATGTTTTCAAGAGAAATGTATTTAGGTAATATGTGTATTTAATGTAGATGATACTGGATGTCATAATTGTGTAAATGGACAAAGAACTCACCACATTACTGAATGAAGACACATTAACAAGCATCTCTTGATCTTCTAATTGTAGATTTGTACAGTACCCTGAACCATCCACTCACTCCATTCAATCTTCACAAGACCTTTCCATCCGCAATTCCCTTTGCTTTGCATGGAAATAACTTGCCTTACATACATGTGTATGTGTGTTCTTGTATGTCTGTATGTCTGTGTCTATGTAATGTCTTGTTAATGAGAGTTAATTTCTACTTTTGTTGGTGTGCTGATGTTTTCTCACAATACCATTCGTTTATTGTTTTGTGCACAGATTTCGCTTTTTCAGTTTTCATTTCAGTTACATTTCAAACATTAAGTTAAACATAATGCTGATTGGAGGGCAAATTGAATTAAATACTGACCCTCCCTGCAAGATGTATTTTATTACTATTTCAGAGATCCTCCTTCCTCCTTAGATTCTGTAAAAGTATATTATTTGTTTTGCCTAGAATTAAAAGCATGGCAAATCATCTTATCTTGTACCACTGGCTTTCTTTGATTGACACAACTAGCAGTCTGAGCTGTTTTCAAGCCATTTTGCCTGTTATCACATTGACATTTGTCATACATCTGATCAATCTTGAGATGTCTTTATGTTTCTTTGTTTCCTTTGTTTCCCATTTTTCCATTGTACTTGTTGGTTTGTTGGTTACCTGGTTTCACTCAAAGTTAGTATCATATTTTATGTATTTTAGTTTTGTTCTATAGTTGTGTGTGGGTGCGCTGAGTGTATAAGCAAGTTATTTCCTGCTCATATCCTTTTCCATTGGTATTATTTAGCCTTTCCTTTACCACAGTTCCCCAGAAACATATGGAAGTGTAAGCCAAATTCCTCTGATACCCTAATGTAGAACCCTTTGTGAATTTGTTGTCCTATGATCCCTGCAGTGTGCTCCAATCTTGTCCTGACCACATTCTCCAATGTCTGTCTCCTTTCATTTGAATTTTTGATTTTGTTTACTCCTTACTTGTTCTTCTTCCATATGGAAGATGAAGAGACACCGACATCTGTCCTGAAATCAGACCTGATTCGAGAGCCAGACCTCCTATTCGACGTGTCAGAGATGAAACAAGATTTGATCAAAATGACTGCCATCTTGACTGCAGACTCCATAGAGAAATCCCCTTCCTTAGGAAGGTGTGGTCTAGAGAAAGGGACTGAGGATGTGTCTGGAGAGCCATTAGAAATAATGGAGAAGGACTTAGAGAAAGTCAAAGAGGACCTAGAGAAAGTCAGTGAGATACTGAGGAGTGGCACATTTGAGGGTGAGGCAGCAGAGGAGGCAGTAAAAGCAGCTAGAATGGCCGAGGAGTGGGTTTTCCTCTCAGACAGTGAAATAGAGGAGGCCAAAAAGATGGCTGCCTTACAAATGCAAGAGCCTGTCTTACGTGAAAGTAGAGCTAACAGAGGAACCCCCAGACCTAAAGCAATAAAGGACAGTGGTGACCTTAAGGAATACCTCCTGGATGCACCAGTAAGCTCCAAAATAAAAGCTAAAAAAGAGCCAGCTGTGCAAGAAAAATTCACTGATGTTGTACTACGCAAAAGTGTGAAACCAACTACTCCAACCAAAGGGCAGGACAAGACAGCTGCTGGTGATGTTAAAAAGCCAGTCAGAAGGAAGGGGAAAGACCAGGGGCGGGCAGAGGAATCAACAGAGTCAGGTGCTCTGCTGAGTGTGCCTGCAGTTGCTGCCCCAGCATCACCTGTATCCCCAGTGGTTGAAGAAACTCCCATTGGGTCAATTAAGGACAAAGTCAAAGCATTACAACAAAAGGTAGAGGCAGAGCAAAAGAGCAAAAAGGTAACTGGAAGCAAGCCTTCACAGTTGCCTGTTGTGAGCAAACCCTCTCCAAAGGCCAAAGAAAGCCCTAAATCAAAACAGGGCCACCCTAAATCCCCCAAAGCTGAATCTGAAAAACTTGAAGAGACAATGTCAGTTAAAGAGCTGATGCAAGCATTCCAAACAGGGCAGGACCCTTCAAAGAGAAAGTCTGGGCTGTTCGAGCTCAAAACATCCACTATGTCAAGATCAGAGAAACCCACAAAATCAGAAACCATCCAGTCAAAATCCATGGCCAAAGCATTAACCTCACGTGTCTCTCAAGAACGAGAAGTATCTTTGGATTCCAAACCTCGCAAGATAGAGACCACTGAGCAAGACAGAGAGAGACAAACCAAGTCAGTTGCTGTTGCTCATTCAGAGCTAACTGAAACTGTAGACTTTGGAAATGGTGGCCTTGATGATAGCTCTGACAGCTCAAAACATGAGGGTGTGGCAGACTCACTAAGTGCCAGTTCTGGAGATGGAACTGCTCATCTGAGCTCTGAGGACAGTTACAAACACGAGGGTCTTGCCACTCCAGACATAAGCCCAGAGAGTATGTGTCTTTCACCCAAAACTGGACAGCAGACCTCTACAACTTCGGCAGCAACTGCCACGACAGTCAAAAAAGAAAGTAAAGACACAAAGTCTGGAGACTCTGGTGTAGGGACCACTGGTGAACAACTGTCTACAGATTTGACTCTTCCTGTTTCTTCCAACGAGGCTGCAGATGATCACTCTACAAGTGAGTTCATGTCTGTTAGGAGGAGCGAGTCTAAGCCAACTAAACCTCAAAAGCTTACAAAGAGAATTTCAGAGACTATAGAAACTTTTCTTAGCGATGATGAGAGCCCTGATCGTCAGCTAGCATTGTCTTTAGTTGGTTTTCCAGCCTCTAGATCCTCTCCTCAGCATCATGAAAGCTTAGAGCTGCCTTTAAAACAAGACTCCGATGCTCTCAGTCCATTAGCTGATGACTCCTTGACAATAAGCCACAGAGACTCTCTAGACGGTAGTCCTCTCATGGAAGAAAACTCCTCTCATAAGTCCCCAGATTCCATTGAACCTAGCCCAACCAAGGAATCACCCCCTCATGACTCCTTAGAGAGTAGCCCTGTAGAGGAAAAAAGACACCTATGCTTCCCATCAACTCTATGTCCACCTAGTAAATCATCTAGCCATCCAGAGCCCTCCAAAGCTACAGAATTCCCCCACGATGCTTTGCGTGGTAGGCTGCTTCGAGACCATGAGGCTAGTGCTGATGATGACAGTTGTGAGCAGACATCTCAGATGACAAGTTCGGGTAAGAGTCCCCTCTCCCCTGATACTCCTAGTTCTGAAGAGGTAAGTTATGAGGTAAATCCCAACCCCCTTGATCATACATTCCTCTCTGTTCCATCCAAACCGGCTGTCATCCCTGAAGACCCAGAAGAAGAGGATAAATCAGACAGCTATGAAACTAAGAGAAAAATCACTCCAGAGGAGGAGATGTTTAAGATGGCAGCCAAAATAAAAACATTTGATGAGATGGAACAAGATGAGAGGAGCAAAAAGAACTCGAGAAAAGATTTGTTTCCCTCAGCAGGTGCCAAAATAGGTGATGACAGCTATGAAACAATAGAGCCCACAAGTGAGAAACGTGCGCAGAGTGAATGTGGGCTCGATAGACCCGCTGAAGATTCAAACTTAGCTCTATTTGTTGATCCCTATAATAAAGTACAACCTCCCTCTCCTTTTTCAGCAGGTTTGCTTGACGGATCACACAGCAATGAGGTCAAGAACACAACAAGAACACCAGCCACTGTCACTTCAGAGGGACCTCACTCTGTCTCAGACCAGCATCATTCAATATCCAAACTAGAAACTGCAGAGGAACCAATAGCCCTGCCATCTGTTAAGGCTGATGAAGACAGTACTGCCAAAAAAACTGCTATAACATCAAATGCTGAAAACAGGACTGATGAGCAAAAGGAAGAGAGCTTAAGGAAGTCAAGAGACAGCAATGGAGATGATAAGGATGGTCAAGAGTCAGGTGTTAGCAGGCTACAGACTGGTACGGTAAAACAAGGTAACAATGTAACAGATGAAGTAAAAGGAGATCAACAGGAGCATACAGAGGCTGGACTCATACCTGTTGCCACAGGTCAAACAAAGGAAATATTAAAACCAGAGGTCTGTGTATATGATGACACAGAGGATGATGATGAGGCTTTGGAACCTCCTAGAACTGAGTCAAAAGGTGTCACTGCAAGGGTAGACACTGACTCATGGTCTGCCGTGCGGGAGGATGATGCTGCTTTTGCAGCTCGTGTCAAAGAGGAGGAACAGAAAATACTCAATCTGGTGGTGGACCGTCAGTCTCTGCAAGCAACTCCAGACACAACACCTGGTAGAACACCAACAGAAGAGAGCACTCCTACCAGTGAGCCCAACCCTTTTCTATTCCAAGAAGGGAAACTCTTTGAGATGACCAGAAGTGGTGCAATTGACATGACTAAGAGGAGCTATGAGGAAGAGGGGGCTGGTTTTGCCTTTTTCCAGATAGGTGAACAGCCTTTAGATGAGCCTATTTTAGAAGAGGCCAGGCAAGAAGGTAGGAGATCAGCAGCAGAACCTGAAGTTGGCCTCAATCTAACACTAGAGGTTAAGACTGAGGAGACTGAGGATACTGAGAAATCAAAAGAAGCAAGTGATTCTCAGCTTCAGTCCCCACCTGAGGGTGATCAGTCAGCCTCCAAAGCTGAAGCCTCCAAATCTAAAATCCCTAAAATGGGCATTTCCGCTTCAGCCAAATCTACAAAGAAAGATCAGACATGCCCTGAAGGTCTAGAGAATAAAACAGACAAAAACGAGAATGAAGGATCCTTAGATTTAGACAAAAAATCCTCTGACCAAATGATAACAACTGTACAGACAGCAGAAACTACAGTCACTAGATCAGTTTACTCTGAACAGGGCCAAGAGTCCTCTGATTCATCTCCAGAAGAACCACAGTCAGTGATAGAAGTGCCGAAACCAACAGGCAAGTCCAAACAAAGTGCTTCCAGTAGTGTGAAAAAGACTCCAGTCAAAACACAAGCTAAGTCTGCTCCACAAGGTCAGGGTAAATCAACAATTCCCTCTCCATCTCATGCAACCTCCTCCTCAACCACTCTTAAAAAAGAGGCCTCCTTCATTTCTGAATCTAAATCCAGAATTCCCATAAAGGCTAGGCCTGATTCTACTGTCAAACGTGCGGAATCTACCCAAGACAAAAAACTTAAGGTCCCTGTAAAAAAGGATTCAAGGAGAAAATCTGAGACAGATGCAGGTCCCTCTGTGGAAATCAAAACCAAGACACCATCTTCCAAAGCCAAGAGCTTCTGTGAGGGGGAGTCTACCAGGCCACCTGCTAAAAAAGAACAAGGTCGCCCATTGAGTGCTGAGTCAGCAAAATCTAAAGGCTTCCAGTCGAGATTACCAGTCCGAGGCAAAAGTGGTCAGTCATCTAATTCATTGACACCCACTAAAGAGAAAAGTGAGCCACACAAACAGTCCATTGAGTTCTTTGAAGAGATAAGCGATGAAGCAGCAAAACTTGTGGCAAGGTTGGCACAGGCAGAGAGGGAGAAAGAACAAGAGGTTGCCGCCGCCAACTCGGATGATGAGAGCAGTCTCATTGATCCATCAATCATAGAAAGAGAAACTGAGATGCAGTTCCCACCCTCAGGAGACGTCTTTCCCATTAGACCACTGTGGGACGACCCTGTTGAGACACAGATGCAGCGAATCCCAGATGATAAAGTCCAAAGTCAAGGTATCCCCCCAGTTTAAGGGACTATTCTCTTTGCCTCATTAGTACACTGTAGCTGTAAAGGTGCTGCCTCTCTGTCTCTTGTAGTTAAGTCCCATTGTAGTTGAAGAATCCATGTGGCTCTGTCGTTTGAGCCATGTTTGTGTTCGTAATGATGTCTCTCTATCCCTCTATGTGTGCTAAAAATCTCAAGATTGACTTAAAGGCTTTATGGAACTTTTGAAAACAGCTTAGTGACTAATACGTTTTTCAACATTAAAGAGTAAATACATGTTTAAACAATCACATGTAATTTAATTTATTTTCTAATGATTGGAATGTATGTTTCTTAATCATAGTGCCACTTCAAGATCTATCACAACCATTCTTTACAGGCATATTATGTACTTGTTCAAGGTTATAGTTCCTTAATTTGATATCATGAATTAACCAAACAAACTGTCAGTACTACTAGAACAAGAAAGCCAGTGAGGGTTAATTCGGATACTATAAGTGAATGTGACTTGATTTGGTATATCTTGCGGCTCTGACCGCTCATGGCTATCTGGTGGTATTTGCAGTAGATCCACAGGATGAAGCAGAGCGAAAAGAGCAACGGTTGGCCATTATAGCCGACCACCTTGGCTTCAGCTGGACAGGTGAGTCTCACCTTAGTAGCAGTGATCAAGCTATCAATCACATATAAACATAATATAAATATTATTTGTACGTTTTTGACAGGCCTTCAAAAAACCTTATTTCAAACACTTCAACTGTATCTTCCGATCATCATAATCATTATTATATCTTCTATTTGTCCACAGAGTTGGCACGAGAACTTGACTTTAGTGAGGAGAGGATCAACCGGATAAGGATTGAAAACCCCAACTCACTGCAAGACCAAAGCCATGCCCTTATAAAACTCTGGGAAGAGAGGGAGGGAAAGCATTCCTCCGGTTAGTTATAAGTGGGGTACATATTTCTCAAAAAAGTAGAGGTTCTTATTCTAAAATTGTTTTTAACCGTTTTTCTTGTTTTCTGTTTCAAAAGAAACAACACTGATCAAAAGACTGACTAAGATCAACCGAATGGACATTGTTCACCTCATTGAAACCAAGATATTCAAGTCCACTCAGGAGGACACATCATCACATACCTATGCAGAAATAGAGCAGACCATAGCACTGGATCATAGTGAAGGTACACAGCCTATGTTAGCTTGAAGCAGACAGTGATTAGGTTGTTGTTATATCTATGTAGAAAGCTGTAATTGATTGCTTGCCTATGATATTCAGATACCAAACAGTTCAACAATCAACTCTTTCTGCACTGTATTCTTTGTCAGGTTTCTCTGCCCTTCATGAAGACATTGACAGCCCCAGTCCAGTCAGGCGTACAGAGGTCGCACGTAGGAGTCCAGGCTCTGGACAAGAGGTACCCATTGTGTCAGCAGAGGACCTGTCCTCCAGTTTGTCATCACTTCACGAGACAATGGGACGGCCAGAGACAGATTCCACAGCAATAGGCCTTCTTAGAAATGTCCAGAAAGAGAAACTACAAAAAGAGATGGAGACAACATAGTAAGTTACCTAGAAAGTTTAATTCATGTGTCCAAACCTACATTAGCATTCTAGCTGTTTTCCTTTTTTTCTATAAGCATGGACATGTGTTGCACTGCTCCTCTGCTTGCTGTATGAGCTACCAACAAACATCCACAAGAGAAAAGGCTAACTGTTAACTTTAGTGTTCAGGCAAGATAGTTGCTAAATAGCTAATCCACTTTAGCACATTCTGTAGGTAAAACCTGCAAATGTCATCGTTGGTCAGTTTAGATTTTTTTCTTCCTTTCAATAATAATACATTTTAAATTAATTTTGAAGTAGATTTTTGACCTAAAAAATGGATGACTTTTAAGGTTTTAGTTGGACTTATACTGAATGTATAATCATTACTGATAATAACTAAACTTAAATTGGTATTTGGTGGAATATATTCAGTTTATACATTATGACAATATGAAGAAATACACTGATTATAGAAAAGGCTTATCAGCTTTAATTTTTTTTTATTGATCAACCATGCTGTGACTGAATATTTATTTTTTTTTATTTCACAGCTCATCACAAAGAGTATATGAGGAACTGACAGACACGGTACGCAGAGGCAGTTTTAAACAAGTAAGTCCTTTCTTCACACTGTACCGCGCCACTCCCTACAACCTCCGATCCCATGTGATAGATCCTGTATGCAAAGGGGGACCAAGGTTAGGCGTCCATGAGGGGGCTGTTGGCTATGAGGGGGAAGAGGGGGGAGAGGAGTGGAGCTTGGAGTGTCTACAAACCCCCTGTTCTGAACACAGTGCTGATTATCTGTCACCGTTGCCTTGGCGAGAGTCCTCCAATAGTTCTCGAACAGGTGTATGCGAGAGTCGACCGCTGTCTATGACCGATTTTGGAGATAGCTTGATTGAGTGTGATCAAGCTGAGCAAGACTTCAGGG
Source organism: Sander vitreus (assembly GCF_031162955.1). Lineage (NCBI taxonomy): Eukaryota > Metazoa > Chordata > Actinopteri > Perciformes > Percidae > Sander > Sander vitreus. The sequence goes on along the minus strand of NC_135873.1, from coordinate 19,639,581 downwards.
AACTGTCTATGGGGCTTACAGAAACTGATGAGGTCTCTGAAAAGATTTGCTTTACACAACAATCTACAAGTGAAGAAAGGGTTCTGCATACACAGCCTACTTCTGTGCCTCCTTCTGGTTCCAATGCAAACACAGAATCAACGCTAGCCAAAAAAATGGGCAGAAGACACATTGATGAAGTTTCACGTCGACTCTATAAAGTCCTGTATGGGTATGATGTTGAGTTGGTGGATTCAGACAATGAGGATGTGACTGTGGTGGATGCATCCCCTGAAGACGCAATTCAAGCTGGAGTCAGCAAAGATGAGGTTGAGGAAGCTACTAGACACACAAACGTTAATGAAGATGTTTCAAAGTCTGTGCTTGAGACTGATGTTCACAAAGTTTTAATTCCAGGTGACCTTGATGTCAAATCCCTTCATGGCTTGAATCAAACCGACACGGCCGCTCAGGCATTAGCAGGTCCTTCTGATGTCAGTTGTACCATTCCAGGTTTAATGTCTCAAAAAGCAGAAATCTCAAGCTCAGTCGGCTTCATTCAGGTGTCACATGACTCAACGTTTGAGCAGATAGATGTTCATTCAGTAGGTAAAGTAATACCAGGAGCTGAGTGCAGCATCCAGATTAAAGCATCCAGATATAGATCCTGTTCACCAGAATCCACATATGAAACCATTTGTGGACCTCATAGCTTAGTTCATGATAGATCGTCTTTACTTGAATGCGTTACTGATACAGAAATATTACTGACAGAGAGTAGGGCCTCATCACCTGATTCAGTGTCATCCATAGATGAGCTGATTTTTCTTGCACCAGATTCTCTAATACCTCAGTTTAGGCCCTTGTCTCCTCTACCACCTCCTGTTTTTCCATGGGAAACTGGTGATGTTGGAGCTTCTGCCCAGGGGCAACAATTACTGAGTGTGCCAGGAGACACTATGCTGTTAACATCAGAAGCAGAGGAAAGGCCATTAACACCGATGGTTTCAAACAAAAGACCATTTGGGAGGCCAGTATCACTAGGCAGTGATAACAGTGGTGAGAGATCCATCTCACCTCAATCATTATCTTTCGACATAGAAGACAGAGCACCTGAGATGATGAGACGATCACCTCCTCAATCCAGTGGGTGCATCACTGCACACTTCGCCTCATCATTGCCTGAGTCAGTGTCATCACATTTGGAATTGGAAACAGCACGTTTGTTATCAAAGCGTTTTGAAGACAGACCATCATGCCCAGAATTTGTAGCATCTGAAAATGAATATAAAGAATTGTTACCTGATTCACCTATACCTGAATTCAGTCGCAATTGGCCTGATTCTGCTACTGTAATAATAGGGGAGAGGTCCAGTTCACCTGAATCAGTTTGCTCAGATGTAGAATATGGCTTCATGTCTCCAGCATTAGTTAATCGTGAAGATAAAGCTTCATCACCTGCTGCATCTGCATCAGGAGATGAATCACAATCTGTTTTCCCTGTCATTGGACATAGATCACCTGCCCCTGGATTAATTGAATCAGCAGAGATAGCATGCGATTCCATAGATGCTATGCATAGAAGAAAATCATATGAAACATTAGATTCTGATACAGAGAACAAACCACCAACACCAGTGGAATCAGTATCTGAAGATGATGATGATTGGGTTGTTATATCTGTGTCTGATATTGAGAAAAGACCACTTTCACCACAGTTAGTGCCTGACTACAGACCAATCGCTCTGCAATCAGCAATGTTAGACATCAGAGCATCCTCTCCTGAATCAGAAACAATCAATGAGTGTCTGTCCCCAGATTCTCCCATACCACAATACATGCCATCCGTGCATCATGCTGTTACTATAAATGATCATTCATCATCACCAGAATCTGTGTTGTCAGATACAGAGTATTATGCCATGCCATTGCTATCCTATTTTGAGAATAGGCCTTTATCTCCTGATTCAAGTGGTTCTGTAAGTGAATATAGGCCTAATCCTGTATCTGACCTACCTTTGGAGAAAGATATGACACATAAACTTACACAAAATGCAATTGCTGTAGAAGAAGCATGTGCTAGAAAGCAGTTTGAGACAAAAACAAACATAATTGTTGATCTAGAAAAATATCCAACCTTTATTCTTTTGTCAAAATCTGAAGAAAATCCTATAAAACATAATGAAACTGAAGCTCCCAAGATACAGTCAGTTGTACCTGCTGACACACTTTCTGACCAAAACATTGTCACACCACCAGCAGGAGTTGACGTCTCGTCAACTATATTTACAGAAGGAATATCTCATGAGTTGTTTGATGCAGGAAACTCAATGCAGGAAATAACTGTAAGTGGGAAGACAAAACATCTTAGAAAGAAAAAATCTAAGAAATCAGTCAAAACTGATTATGAACCTGTTGATGAGCTACCATTCTCATTTAAAACAAATGTCCCTGAAAATCAGCAATTGCCTGGAGAGTCTTCACCACTACCACTACCACTACCTCAGCATCATTTACCTTTATCCTTAACCGATTATTCATTGCCAGTCTACAGTTTAGCATATGATGCAGAACTTTGGAAGCTCATCTCTCAAATTCGTGACCCACAGTATGTAGGGGAAACCTTCATGAGTAAAACAGGAGTGTTTCAGTTTCCTGGAACAAGGACAGATTCTTATCAGACAAAGTCGGACGCTGCTTTGCAATCCGAAAATTACCAAAGATCAAGTTTACCGGATTCTGAAGCAGGATATAGACCCAGGTCAGCACAAGCAATGTTGATGCTGGACACGCTTTCCCCTGAGTCACCCATTCCTGTGTTTGGACAGGGTTCATCAGAATTTTCTCCTTGGACAACCCTGGTAACATCCTCATCACCTGTTTCAGTTTGTTCAAATTTAGTGTATGGCACTATGTCTCTGTCACATCTGTCCTCTGAAATGAGACCATCCTCACCTGATTCAGTAGATTCTGTAGATGACTACAAAGGTGACTCACCAATATCAGATTTCAAAAAAGGGCTGACTGAATCAGTTTCAGTTAAAGCTCATAGATCATCTCCTGATTCAGTGGTTTCAAGTGTTGAATGTGCTCAATCAAGTGTAAGTATTTGCGAGCAGAGACCTGACTCACCGGGATCACAAGTATTGGAGAACCCAGAAAGATCAATGGGTAGTCAAACCTTACCTCTAAAGGCAAAACGGGTACCAGTATATAAACCTGTTCATGGTACTGAACTTTGGAAGTTAATTTCTCAAATATATGATCCTCACTATGTTGGGGAGACATTTTACAATGAAACCAGTTCTTTTGATTGTGCTGGGGAAATAATTGAATCTGTTTTGAAAGATTCCAGTGTAAAAGAGGGAGAGTTAGAGGGTGGTGTGAAATTGGACATAGACTCATCTGATGCAGATGCTCTACCAGCAATGCAAACACAAATGGAGAAAGAAGAGAGTGCAGTGTCAGGAAACAGGTCTTTATCACCTGGGGCACTGATAACTGAATCAGTTGTTTCCATGTTTGAAGAAAAGCAATCAGCTGAGGCTGGTGAAACATTTAGAGCAAACCAGCTGATGTGTCAACTACATGACCCCCATTATGTAGGAAAAGCCTTTGAAAGCAGAGTTGAAGTGTTTGAATATGAGAACACAAGTAAAATGAGGCCACTCTTACCAGAATCAGGTAGGATTGAAAGGAATTTATCACCAGATTGTTCTCTACCACAGTTTAGACAACATATAGAATCAGCCATGTTAGTTTCAGGAATCAGGTCATCATTACCTTTATCTTTAAGGTCAGACACTGAAATGGATTGTCTGGACATGTCATTTATTGAGGTGCAAGAGCGATCCTTTACACCGGACTCTGAAAATGATGTCAGGGGACTTTCACCTGATGAATTCACACAGGCTAGACTTCACCCAACTTTTTCAACTGCTGAATCTACATTACCTGAATCAGTTTGTTATTCAGATATAGAGAATGAAGAAGGATCACTTTTATCAGTATCCGATGATCATCGACCTCCATCACCTGGTTCAATGGCATCTGGAGATGAGCACCAGGCCATGTCACCAGATTCACCTGTACCTCAATTCATAGCAAGAGTGGACAACTCTTTTCCATTTTTCGTCGGGTTTAGGTCACCATCCCCTGAATCCGATACATCAGATGTTGAGTATGCACCTTTGATTAATTCCCCATCTGATACTGAAGATAGACCAGATTCTCCAGAGTCATTGGAACTAGAGGTTAAAGAGCGACCTCTTTCACCTGATTCTGAATCAGAGCATAGGCCTTTCTCACCTGCATCACTGATGTTAATATCACATTTCAGATCACCATCTCCTGAATCTACTGGCTCTCTGAATGAATTTAGAGCTCTTTCACCAGATTCACCTGTTCAAGAGTTTAGACAGGATTCCTTAAACACATACATGGAATATATATCCTCCTCACCAGAGTCAGTGGCATCAGATTGGGAAGTAGAAATGGAATTATCAATGTTATTGGAGGGCCGACCTTCATCTCCTGAGTCTTTAGTATCACTCAGTAAATACAGAAGACTCTCACCTGATTCACCCATACTTGACTTCAGACCGGCTTTTCTAGAAACATATCCTGAGTTTAATGCATGCAGGTCATGGTCACCTGAATCCGAGGGTTCGGCAATAGAATATGATACTTTGATTTCACAGATGTTTGATTTCGAGGACAGAGCAGAATCCTGTCAATCAGGGGTGTCTGACTCTGATCTTAGAGGTTTGTCTCCTGACTCTCCACTACCCCAGTACACCATGAGTTCACCCACTATGGTTGGAGTAAGATACAGATCCACATCACCTGGGTCAGTATATTCAGATGAGGATTTGGAGACTGATTTGTGTATCCCCTGGCTTTTTGAGGACAGAGCAGAATCTCCTGGTTCAGCTGCATCCAAAGATGAATTTAGACCTCTTTCTGCCAGACTCACCCATTCCTGACTTTACACAGGCACTACAAGAGTCGTCCATATCACATATGGATTTCAGGTCTTCTTCACCTGAATCAGTGTTTTCCGATTTGAATGAGGAAATTGAGTTATCTTTCCCTACAGTCATGGAAGACCGATCTTCTCCTGAGTCCTTAGCATCTCTGAGTAAATACAGAAAACTTTCTCCTGATTCCCCTGTACCTGACTTCAGACAGGCTTTTCTAGAAACATATCCTGAGTTTAATGCATGCAGGTCATGGTCACCTGAATCCGAGGGTTCGGCAATAGAATATGATACTTTGATTTCACAGATGTTTGATTTCGAGGACAGAGCAGAATCCTGTCAATCAGGGGTGTCTGACTCTGATCTTAGAGGTTTGTCTCCTGACTCTCCACTACCCCAGTACACCATGAGTTCACCCACTATGGTTGGAGTAAGATACAGATCCACATCACCTGGGTCAGTATATTCAGATGAGGATTTGGAGACTGATTTGTGTATCCCCTGGCTTTTTGAGGACAGAGCAGAATCTCCTGGTTCAGCTGCATCCAAAGATGAATTTAGACCTCTTTCTGCAGACTCACCCATTCCTGACTTTACACAGGCACTACAAGAGTCATCCATATCACATATGGACTTAAGGTCCACTTCACCTGAATCTGTGTTGTCTGATTTGGAAATGGGATTACATTGCCTAACATTCTTGGGAAGCAGACCTTCATCTAGCCTAGGATCACTAGTTTATGACAATAGACCCTCTTCACCTGGCTCTGGTGCATCTGGAGATGAATACCAGGCTCTATCACCAGACTCACCCATACCTGATTATAGACCAGTAATGCCTGAACGTGTTATTGTGAATGTTGGCTACAGATCACCCTCCCCTGAATCCACTGAATCAGATATTAAGTATGCTTTGAGTGAGTTGTTGATGTCCATGAATTATGGTGTCGAAAATAGGCCAGATTCATCTGAATCAGTAGGATCAGAAGTACAAGAGAGGCCACTATCAGATGAATCCATACCAGAATGCAAACCCTTGTCACCTGAGGCATTGCTGTTACTTGGAAACATCCGATCAGTATCTCCAGAATCTACTCAATCACTTGATGAACACAAGAGGTTGTCTCCAGACTCACCCCTTCCTTGGTTTACACAAAATGTTGTCCAGACTACAGCACCTCAGTCAGAGAGATCAGATGATGAATGTAAACTCCTGCCATCTGAATCACAAATACCTGATTTTACAAAGACATTTGTAGAAAATGTCATGACTGTAAGAGACATATCACCCACTGAATTTAAAGCTTCAGATAATTTGTCACAAACTTTTGACCTGTTTTGTACAGAAGAGAGGTCAGCATCACCAGAGTCTTTTGAATCAGATAAGGAAAAATTACTTTTGCCACCCAAATTAAAAGTCCCAGCTGCCAATGAAGCAACCATCAATAGCACTGTTTTATCAACAAAAATAATGCCTACCTCACATGAAGAATCAGCCAGCATGGCAGCTGAGTATAATCTCATTCATGATGCACAACTGTGGAAACTGATTTCTCAAGTACATGATCCTCAGTATGCTGGAGAAACCTTCAGCAGTAAAACAGGGTTTATGCAAATTATTGGCAGCACAATAGAATACAAAAGGAGTGTTCCAGATGATGAACAAGATAATAAAGTAAAAGATAGAAATGAGCATGATGCCATTGCCACAGTACCACCTTCAGAGGCGACACATTCATTTATTTCAACTGACACAACCACAGCTGACTTTCTTTGCACTTCAAGTGCTCAAGACATATCTGACAAAACTGTTTCAGAGTCACCTCCACCAATGATAGAACACCTTTTGTTTTCCGGAGCAGCTCCATACAGACAGGCTAAGTACACATTTGAAATACCTGCCCCTGAAGCACAAACAGGGTCTGATGATGGTTGGGTGGTTGTATCAGTATCTGACACAGAAGATGGTGATCTACGCTATTCACCAGAATCCTTGACAGACTACAGACCCACATCCCCTAATTCAGCCATGGTGATAGAAGCAACACCCTCATCACCAGAATTTGTAACATCAGTCAATGAGTTTAGACCACTCTCACCAGATTCACCCTTACCTGAATTTACAGTGGCAATGCCAGAATATGTAACATTCTTGAGATCAGCATCATCTTCACCTGGAACTTTAGCATCAGATGTTCCATTTGGAAATTTGGAAACTCAGTTTGACAGTGCAGATTCTGGAGATGATGGCCTGAATTCTGCAGAGGATCAGAATCAAAGAGTGAGGCCATTGCTATCTCAGTCAATGCCTGGATACAGACCCATGTTGCTTGAATCAGCAATGCAAATAGATGATAAAAGAGCATCATCTCCAGAATCGATGCCTGAGTTTGATGAGAACAGGTCACTGTCTCCGGACTCTCCCATCCCTCAGTTTGCAGTATCATTGGAGTGCACCAGTACACAAAGGTCTTCATCACCTGAATCATTGGGTTCAGATTCAGAGTGTGAGGTTATAGTCACATCAGTAAGAGATGCTGAGACTGACAGACCATCGTCACATGAATCCATATCATCTGTCAACGAGTTCAGACTATTGCCTGACTCACCAGTACCTGATTTTATGAGAATATTGTCTTCTTATTTTATGGATGCTACCTACGATAGATCACCTTCACCACCAGTGTCTTTGTCGTCAGACTCTGAGTTTGTTGCTTTACCTATTGATTGTTGGATTGATGATAGCCCAAGGCCACTGAGCCCTGAAACTGTTGAGTCAGAGGAGGAATTAGGCTTTTGTTGGGATGGTACTGAACTTTTGAGTCATGTGACATCTGCTTCATTGCCTGGTCAGCCTTCATCATTACCGAACAAAGGGCCATTGGCTGTGTCATCATTACTGATTCAAACTAGTGAGATAAAGTCTAAGAAAGGACATGTCAATTCTGACTGGACTGAAATGACAGGACCGCCATCCGAAGTTTTGTCATATGAATGGATGCAGTGTGGAACAGAAGCTGAAAGTATCTCAACTTTACCAACCACGGTTTGTGAGGAAGACTTCCAAAAAGACTCTCCTGTGAAACCAGTTCAAGATCCAAAAAGAAACCTAGGCATCAGTGCTAGACAATTAAAGAACAAGACAGCATCACAAAGGGTAAGACTGAAAGCATGACAATGAAGCAAAGACTCACTTTTGTTTTGGACGAATTCATTAACATTTTACTTGGATGAAGGAAATAACTGCCTTGATGAACTATTAACAAAATGGAGTGCAGTCAATGCATCAAATGCGTTCAGAATTTTTCTGGAATTTGTCAGGAATGGTAAAATACTTATTGCTCCTTCTTCAGTTCTTATTTATTTGTCTCATTCTAGGTTGCATGTCATGGCTTCACATTATATTGTACTAAACGTAATGATATGTTGGCTGTATGGAAAATAACCATTGCACAGTGATGCTAACCTGGTGAAATGTTGAGGTCATTTTAATGGTGCATATCAACCTGTATGTTGATTCATTTTGTAAACCTATTTGGCTCATGTTGATATTCACTTACAGGCTCCTCCTCAGATTCCAGAGGAAACACAATTTCAAACAGACGATGAGGTGCAAAGCAAGTGGTTGTCTGCTACAACAGTGACACAAGATGCCAGTCAAATAGGTGTGGTGTTCACTGATGACAAATCAATTCCGTTACAGCTACCTGAACAGAACTTATACACAACCCACAGAACTGTTACTCCAGTTCTACCTGCATCTGATAAGACATCATGTTTCAAGTCAGACAAATCGTATGGACACTCAGAGTGGGGGTTTTCCCCTAAGAAAGCACAGTACAGTGAGCCTTTTACACCCATGTCAACTCAGTTTTTGGTACCACAAGATTATGAAGCAGTAGTTTCAGGACATCAAACCCTAAGAGTTTCTGACTGGAACCTAGCGTCCAAGAATGACTTGAGTCCAGTGTTCAGTGACTCAATTTCAACTCAGGTTTTGACTCAAGCCAACACCAAGGGAGAGTCTGAAAATGCTGAAGACTTTGAGTTTTCCCCAGACTTTAACAGAGTTCTCTCAGACTTTGAGAAAACGGTCTCCGAGTTTGAATCAGAGGATCCAAAGGAACTCAGAAAGGGATCGGAGTCGCCGCAGCACTCTGACTCAGATGTGGAATTCTTCGACTGCAGACAAGCCTTCCCTGACCTCTCTGAGCCAGATGAAGGGAAACTGGAACATGAGGTTACCTATCAAATCTCTGAACCCCCGTCCCCAATGCCTGGGAGTGGCACTGATGTCAGCTTCCTGAAAGGGAGCTCTCAGTACACTGCTCACCCTTTCCTTCGAGTGGAAGATTACAAGCGCTTCTCTTCTGGCAGTGAAAGTCTCAGTGAATTTGCTTATGATTCAGAGGGGTCACGGGAGTGTCGAACAGACGGCAACCTCCCTGTGTGGGAGGATCTTCCTTCCAGAGATCAGGCAGGGTATTACGATGATGATGACTTCCTGGGAAGGGTAAGGGGTTGAGCATGAGCACAGTGCTGCACTGGCTTTTTTTTGCCTGGCCAGACTGGTTGCTGTGATGCTGCAAGACTCAGAAGATTAAACACACACGTTTGCACTTTACCTTAATAAGGCTGATGAGTGCTGTTGTGTGTATGAGGGCCTAAACTGTCTTGATAATATACTACTATGATGCGTTGCTGTGTCATCAGTGGCTGAAAAAGCTGTTAACGTTGGTGGTGTGATGTATGTGCAGTTCCTCATTTTGAAGTGAGCATTATTGACATTTACGAGCTGCTCTATAGAAGTGATTCTATAACATATAACTCTTTGTTCACACCTGCACCTGTTTGCATCCTTTGATTTCTGCTTGTTGTTATTCCCATCAGTGTGCGAAATACTATTTGACAATCAGAGAGTCCTGTGCTGTGAACTGTACTCAAAAATAATGTAGGCATACTTTAGCTACACATTAAAGGAAAAGTATATTTCAACCTAGCATATTTCCCATAAATGTGATCATTGTGACTCTTTGGTTTGTGCTGACTTTGCACTTACCAACTCCATTGTAGACATTTGCGGAAATAAGGACTTAAACAAAACTACATATGTGTAAGCCTATCTTTCCAAGTTATTTTTATATTACTCATTTCAAACTCTTGTCTGACAAAGTAGCCACAGAGGTCGACCCTGCAACACCCATGTTGACTAACTGCATAGTTATCTATCCATCCATCCATCCATCCATCCATCCAAGTTTTTGGTCTCCAGTCCAGAGTTGTGCAAACCCGCCCTGCTGAGAGGTGGAACCAATACACCCTCAATTACCTTTAAATAAATTCCAACTTGCGACCTGACCCATAATCAGATACAGTATGCTTCAAGCTGGGCAGTACAGACAGAAAAAAACTGTCTATAGGTTTCCAATGGTTTATATTGCATCTCCACCTGCTCAGATCATGACTTAAAGTTTATACTCTGAGATCATTTGCAGAACTTTGGCTGACTGGCATATCTCCTAACTTATTTTGCATGTGGAATTGTGTAAGTGTGTTTGACTTTAAAGTAATAAATAAGTCCTCTCAAAATGGAAAGGAGTAGCAGAACTGCAAAGGATAAAAGTATTATTCCAGCTATATTTAGTATATTTAGTGTACCCCCTGCCAAAATTTGACCTAGACATTTAAGGGGGTGTTCTAGCTGTTAATCAGAGATTTGAGATTCCCTGTATTCCGCACACTGGTTCCCATCCTTTCACGTTTATTTCAGTTGAATGTGTTTGTATAACTGTGCCTTCTCTTCATCTCTCATCACTACTGTGTAAAGCCATACTTTTTATTTATTCCCTCATTCCATTTGTCTGTACACAAACCTTGTTGGCAAGCGAACATGAAAGTGACGTTCAGAGAAAAGAAGGAACAGCTGCTGTTTGCAGGAGTGTGCTGTTGTAACACCTGATGCATTGACCCATGCTGGTTGTGTGCGCTCTCCCAGGAGATAGCGGAGGAGCTAGGGGTGCTGTCTTCTGATAGCTCAGAGGAGGAGGTGCTGACCACCAGGGTGGTCCGACGCAGAGTAATTATTCAGGTAAATAAGCATGATGCAGCTGTGCAGCACGGTGGAGTGGCACAGGGTTTGTGTTTAGGTGGGTAGGGGTGCTAGGTTTATTTTTTTGCTGGTGTTGACTTACTGGGTTAATCATTTCATGCAGAACGTCCCCTACTTGCTTGTCACAAAAGTAAGAAACGTTACATTCAGCAATGCAGAAAGGAAAATGTCCAAAGGTGGAAAAGGACTTTAAATCAACATTTTATCAAAATAAAATGTTGATTTAAAGTCCATGTTTTTGTTAATTTTTTATGCACACTCACCTGCTTTCAGTTCTTTCATGTCCACATCATTTCTTTGTTCTGTTAATAAACCCACAATGTTTGTTTTTTTAACTTTGGCGCCTCCCATTGGTAGTGTCAATAAAGCATTGCAAGACACCAATTTTCACCGATTCTGTCAACTTTATTTTACAAAAAACAAAACAAATGTATGGCATCAGAGGAAAGATTCTATGATTGCATCAAAATGATTCACAAGGGGCTTTAACATATACTGTAGATATGGTGGTGTTGATCATGTATGGGTGATTTATAGCATATGTTGCTTGAAATACTTTCTCTGATGGAAATAACATGTTGTTGGTTGTTCTCCTTTGTGCAGTAACATGTGAACCGATAGTGTTTTGTCTTTTTACAGGCAGACGACCTACCAGATATCCCACCACAGACTGTCACAGAAGAGAAGTACACAGACGAGCATGGCAACATGGTAGTTAAGAAGGTAAGGATTCAACAACTTTATAATATACAGAAATTGCACTTAAAGTCACAGTACTATTCCTCGGCCTACATGATGAAAAATGTTAACCAGCCTTCAGTTTACAGCAAAGTTATTCTCTTCCTGTTTTGTCCACCAGATCACACGGAAGGTGATTCGTAAATACGTGTCAGCGGATGGCATGGAGACACAGGAAGTGACCATCGAGGGCTCTCACCAGGAGACCGTGCAGATCGAGGAGGGGGACTCTGTCTCCAGAGTGGTGAAGAGAACGGTGCTGCACAGTGAGGGAGACCAAAGAGAGGTCAGTGCCATCTCCCAGTGACTTTTCACATGGTTTCACATTACTTAATAAGTGACAACTAATGGATTCATCGTTGCAGCTTTACAGTAAAGAACATAATGCATTGTACATACAGTAGTACATAACAGTTGGTGCCTTGACATCTTGGCGTCTTCTCTTCAGTTGAGCTTCTCGGAGCCGCGGGCCCTGAGCGCCGCCGCAGCGTCAGCGTTTGAGGTGGAGCCGGTGCAAGGTCGAAAGGTCAGCAAGGTTGTCAAGACAACGGTGGTGAGAGGCGAGAGGATGGAGAAGCAGACGGGGGAGCCCTCACTGGCTGCAGATCTCCCCTCAGCCAGACAGGACTTTGAGAAGGTTAGTGTGTCCCAAGATGCAGTGAAAATGATTCTACAACAGCTGATTTCACACATTCATAAGGGACTGTGGAGAGTATCTGTTGGTCATGAGAGGAAATATAAATATGTGGAGGTGCTGTTGGTCATGATACCAACATCATAGTGGATCTTTACAAGCCTTTCACTACATGCTAATATGTATGTTTTTAGAACTTGTCAGTAATTACTGTTTCTTTACGTCAGATTCCCAGTGTCTCTTTCCTACCACTGATCCCTCTCTCCTCCCTCGTTCTTTCCCCTCCAGGCATTGAGTTATGCTGGAGGATTTGGGAAAGGGCTCCTGCCTCATGTAGTAGAGAAAGAGATTGTGCAGGATGACGGTTCTGTGATTAAAAGGTTGGACAGCAGCATGGGAATGTGTAGAAATGATCACAAAGAAACTGGTGTTTACTAATACCGCCTTCCCACCAAGATCAGAGTGTATATGCAGGGTTTTTAAATGCGGGAAAACCCTCTAAAAACAGGCAACATTCAACGTCACAAACGCACTGGAAAGCAGCATGGCTAGTGACAATGCTCTTTTTGATATCTGTTAACAGGCAACGCCGTGGCTGGCCAGCGACATGGTAGGGGTGGGAGGGAGGAAGGCAGCATTTGAATGTGCCGGTCATGAATCTGTCCGTGAATCTGGGGGGGGGAGCTTATGGTTGTATACTTGTAGTTGAGTTCAAATATCAATCTTTGCGCAGAATCACTTACTGCACCTTTAACATGGAAGCATGGTGTGATTGCACTCCATTTTCTCACCTTTAATCTTACAGTCCAAGCTTGATTTTGACTTGTACTTGGCAGAGTAAGTTGCAATTAGAAAATGATAGTATACTGTATTTTGTAGTTTTGGCCATTATTTTCATTTTTAATTTTGCTCCCCAGCCTTTTTACAGAGATCTGGGATGCAGCAACACAATCCTTACAAGGAATCCTTACAAGCAGTTAGAAAGCTTTTAAAGCTACTATTTGTAGAAGTTTGTAGCATTTTCATATTCCTGATGCCATGTGGCATGTTTGTAGAAAAATGAGACAATCCCAGTTGAAATGGTGCTTTCTGCCACAGTGTCATTCTATATACTGCCACTGGGGGGTGCCACTGAAACTTCAAGTTGTACAAATAGGCTACGTTCACACCGCAAGTCTTAATGCTTAATTCGGATGTTTTTGCTCAGATCCGATTTTTTATTTGGCTGTTCACATTACTTTTAAAATGTGGCCTATATCAGATTCCAGTGTTTGCAGTGTTTGCAGTTTCGAACTGAATGCGCAAAAGAACAATAACAATGACATCAGACGCAGCACGCTGTTGCACTAAAGTTAGGGAGGTTATGTGGCTCAGTGGGTAGACCAGGCCCACGTATATTGAGAGGTTTATGCCTCAACGCAGAGGTCCAGGGTTCAAATCCGACCTGTGACATGCATGTCTTCCCCCTTTCTCACCCAGCTGTCCTATCAAAATAAAGGTGGAAAAGCACAAAAAAAAAGTTAGGGAGGTTATGGAGGAAGTAAGCGTTTTTGCTTTTATTTCAAAATGTTTGTGTTATGGCAGCCGTAACATTAATGAGCAGGTGCTGAGGAGGAGAAGAATGAAGAGAAAGAGAGCCAAATTGGGGGGGACAGTCCGCCCCGGTTGACAGCCGCAGCCTGAGAGATCGCAGCAAGGGGTATTAACGTAAAAGTTGCATAAAATCCGCCTTGGTTGTTCACACTGCGGCCGCATTGAAAAGAATCAGACCTGGGTCTGATTTAGGACCACGTATGGAAGTGGTCTAAATCTGATTTGAAAAATCAGATCTGGGCAAGATTGAGTGTTCACACTACTTCTGAAGAAGTCTGCCTGGTCACTTGATCCCAAAAAAAATCCACTTTTGCCTGCAGTCTGAACATAGCCATAGTGGCTTTAAACAAGTCCGCAGTTTCAGTATAATCCACTCAGACGTGTTACCAAAACTGTTTCCATCAGATGTTGCAGATGTACTTCCTGGTTAAATTGACTCCATTATAAATATGTACTTAGTGGTGTTACTGCTTCACCATGTCTTAATAAAAAGCTGGAAAATACAATGTTTTTATGACTGATAACTGGCCAGAACTTTGAAAATAAAGCCCAGGTTAAAGTAGATATGAAGTTTTAAAATGTGGACAAAGTTTGTCCACTTTTGTGTTCAAGTTGTGTATGTTTGGAAACTTGTAAATGTCATGGACACCATGTCACATTTTTTTAAGAAAAAAAAAAGGATGGAAGTCTACAGATGCCAATATTAAAATTCAATTATTTAATCTAACTGAAATTTCATTTTGCATTTGAGCGCACATGATCTATGACAAAATCATGTTTTCAATGTTTCAAATAAACAATTTTTATTTATCTAATTTTCATGACAAATTAGGTTGAACTATGACCAGTCCCGCCAACTTTTATTTTAGAATGCCATTTTTACCAATAAGAGTTTTATTTTATAATTCTGCTTTCTCTCTCAGCTCATTGAGACCAGTGCAACAGCCAATCACATAACGCTCTCTTCCCTGTTTCTCTAAATAATAATAATAATAATTAATAATTAAAGCTGCAAGCAGCGATGGATGGGCCCTCGTGCCTCTATGCGCGTCGGGGTTACTGGTGGACGCCGCTCCTTGCGACCGTGCACTCAGACACCGCAAATCGTCACCAATGAAAAGGAAACTCCCTGCTGAGTTCAATGATACCTCACACAAGACTCTATTTTAAACGGGTCACCAGTCATGAAAGGGGGCGTGGCTTAATCATAGGGGGATGGGCCAAACCATCACCAATGAAGAAGGAACTCTCTGCTGAGTTCAATGACACCTTACGCAAGACTCTACCTTAAACGGTTCAAATGTTATGAAAGGGGGCGTGGTCTGAGTAAGTGGGCGTGGTTAAAGTATAGAGGGTGGCTCAGTATCTCATGTAGACCACACATAAGTTTCATGTAAATCGGATGATGTTTGTCATATAAGGCGCATTTCCTGTTGCCAGCGGGGGGCGCTATGACCAAAAGTCAATTTTGGCCTGTAGATGTCCTCAGGCCTGGACCCTTGTCAATCTTGAGAAATTTCGGGCAGATACGACAACGTGCACTCAAGTTACAACAACTTCTTTGTTCATCACTAAACACTCAAAATGGCCGCCCTGCCACGCCCACACCGTTTGACGAAAAGTTTTTCTTTTAATAACTTTTCATCTTTAAGGTGTTGAGATGGTACAAAACAAATTTGAAGTCCATCGGATGAAATCTCTAGGAGGAGTTCGTTAAAGTACGACATGTGGAAATGGCCAAAATCGCACTAATTTCGAACTTTCAATTCAAAATGGCGGACTTCCTGTTGGGTTTAGGGTATGGCTCCAATGACGTTTTTTGTACGTCTTGACATGTTACATATGTGTACTAAGTTTCGTGAGTCTACGTTAAACGTACTGCAGGGGCTAAAGTTTTTTAACTTTGTAGGGGGCGCTAGTGAGCCATTTCTGTGCGCCTATTCCCGAAACACTTAAAATACGTACATTTTCACCAGACTTAATGCGATCACCAATTTTGGTGAGTTTTTGAATATGTTAAGCCCCTCAAAAAGGCAATTAATTTGCCGGGAAAATAATAATTCCTTCAGTTCCAATAGGGCCTTCGCCGCTGTCGGCGCTCGGGCCCTAACAATAATAATAATAACTTTATTTGTATAGCACCTTCCATACAATTACATGCAGCTCAAAGTGCTTCACAGTGTGGTTTTATAACAAAAAACAATAATTAAAGAAAAAAAAAACATACCTGAAATGACAACATACATAAGAGAGGTTCATTAGAAAAAGTGGCAGCTAAAAACAAACCACATTAAATGCCCGCTTGAATAGGTCGGTCTTTAGTTGAGTTTTCAAAGAGTCAACAGAGCTGGTGTTCCTGATATAACTGGGCAGGGTGATCCACAGTCTCGGAGCGTAGAAGCTGAAAGCAGGTTCTCCGCTTTATTTGTGTGCTGCTTCAGGAACACTTCAAATACCAGTATCGGAGGAACTGATGGCTCTCGTTGGCTTATATAAAGAATTAAAAGGTCTGCAATGTATGAGGGTGATATATCATTGAGAGCTTTATAAGTTAATAAAAGAATCTTAAAATCCATTCTAAAAGAGATGGGTAGCCAGTGTAGGGCAGCTAAAACAGGAGTTATGTGCTCTCTTTTCCAAATTTTGGCTAAAAGCAGCATTTTGAACTAGCTGAAGTTTACCTAGCAGCTTTTTGGGTATGCCCGTAAGAATGGCATTACAATAGTCCAACATGCTAGTAATAAAAGCACAAATCAGTTTATGGCATCCTGGTTTTTCAAGAATGGTCTTACTTTGGCCACATTTCTCAGATAATAAGAAGCTCACTTTGCTAAAGTGAGCTTTATGAAAAGTGGTGTCATGAAATAAAACAAGTCATTTGGAGAAATTGCATTATAAAATATTTTAATTTTGTGAAATTATTGTGAAAATCAGCAAGATAAATAAACATTTTATAATGTATTGCACAATTTCATGGTTACAATATCTTTATATAATTCTTTTTCAATGGCGTTTTTATTTCACTACAGCATTAATTATGCGGTGTAATATGTGTGTATAATTATTTATAGTTATATTTGATTTAGTGATTTCATTTTAATATAGGCAGCCTGGGTTTCCACAGTCACAGATAGTGACTACTGAAATGTGGCCCATTTAACCTTAAGACAGTGAACGTGGGGTTTGCAAGGTAAAAAGTGAGAGGAAGACCCAGTTTTCAGTCCAGATGTATTTATTCACAGCATGGTAACGTCAGTCTACTGCAGCCATATTTACAGTGCAAGGATGGCCCAAAAAAAATCTCCATCCTCTCCTCCCATTCTCCTCCTTTATCAGCTAGGGTCCTACCCTACCCTACCTGTTTGATATTCATTTATTTTAATGGAGAACACCACCTGGTCCACAAATTCATCCACACATTTCATATTAAATTACAAAACATTCTATGAAAAAGAAAAAACTTTTAAGCAAGTACTTATTCAAAATGATTTAAATAGCAAGGCTTAATGTCACAGAAATAAAAAAACCTCCAACTCTACCATACTGGGCGCCTTCCCCCGAAGAGAACCGCCTTACATAAGCCAATGGTACCTTGTCTGTGTGACTTATTTGTGTTTTGTTACACTATGACACACACTAGTGTTACAACAACAATGTATTGTCGGCTGCCTTCCGATATGAACAAACAGGCGTCAGGATGGCACTGTAACATCATGCTACGCTGACACTATATCACCCACACCTCCAAGGTGGCTTGATTTCATTCTAAACAGAAGTGGCTATGCAGCATGTGTGCATGTGAGTGTACATCTTAAAGCATGAGTTATACTTCTGCGTTAAATCGACGCCGTGGCGACACACGTCGCTCAGCCATTGCTTGGTAACATTTTCCCCCGACTCACGTCCTGGTTCCCCTTCTCCATAAACAACATGAAATCAAGGAGAGGGTTAACTTTTCTGCTACAGAAAGAACAGGGGAGACACTTTGAGTCACTACCCGCTCTGAAGATAATTACCATCACTCTCTCACTCAACCACGCACCACACACTACACACTACACACACACACACACGCCGGCCCTGATATTCTCTTTAAAGAGATCGACGCACACACCAGCGCACAAGTATAAACTTCAGGCGTAGGCTATGGCGAAAGCTCTGCGTGGACTCTCTACAGAACCATAAATCCTGTTTACTTGTAACGGGCATGGCTGACCCCTGACAGGGATGGCCAGTATCTGCTCCGTCCATGCCTGTAAACATGGCCCATCAGAGTTAGTTTGGATGTGGTGCAACTCTTTGTCTTTGTCCCTGCAGAAGCCAGATGCGTGAGTCGCGAACCCAGAAGAGGACTGTGGTGAGGGATGGCGAGGGGAAGCACGTGCACCTGGAGCGTGTGGACTCGCAGGCCGACACCCTGCAGCCTGACGCCCTGCAGCCCGACGCCCTGCAGCAGCATCTTCACCGACTGTTCCAACGCTACTGTGAGGACGACCAGGAGGACACGGAGAGCTTTGACTGAAGCCTTTGGTGACGAATGCTTCCTCAGATCAACATGTTCCAGACCCCCTTCTTGTTGTCCTCGCCGATCACTAGATTCAAGTTTTTCTTTTTCTTTTTTTATTGCATAATGGAACAGTATTTTGTGCTTTAACACTCTTCCTTCCTTCCCATTTTGTTTTATTTGCTCTTTTTGTGACCAAAGATTGCAACCTTTATTTTTTTTGTCAGACTTTGCTTTTTGTTTTTACCTTCTGGCTGCTGTGGTGTGATTACTCTACGCCACACCAACGGTGGATCCTAGTCAAAGAGGGCATCTTGGACGTTTCGCCTCACCCACGGGCCTCTTCTCGAAGAACTCTTGTAAACATTTGTACATAGAGGTAATGAAAAATCAGCTTGGACTAGAGAAAAAAAAAAAAAAAAAAAATCAAAGCATTTAATACATTAGCCCACCTAAACGTGCTGTCCATGCACTGATTCAGCTGGAGAATGGCCACCGTACAGATGAGATTAATGTTACATAGAGAATACATTGGGAGGAGGAGATGTGTGTATCACCATGGACTCTTTATACAGCCAAACATCACCCTGCTGATCTGTTTACAAAGGCTGTGTGATCACACCTTTTGTCTTCCCATCATGCATTTGACCTTTTTTTGTGTCTGTCTTATTAATGTGTTTTGTGCATTCACATTGTATCTGTCACAGAGCTGCCACTTCTGTGTGTGTGTATATATACCGTGTGTCTACTGAGAAAGGAAGTAGTGATGAAGAATGTTTTGATGCAGATGGAGCACTTACCCTGCTGTCCTCCTGTAGCTCCTGTCGTCTGTGTTTCAGCCTCTACCTTCACACGCTGCTTCCAACACTGTAGCTGGGCTCCTTTTATTGTCCTCCATCGAGGCTTTTAAAGGATAAGGCTGGCAATATTTTTCCTCTTGTCAACAAATCTCAAGTGCAGAGCCACCAACAATGAATTGACCTACTAACATAATGTGTATCCAAGTCTGATATGTCTTATTGTTTTGTGCCATACACCAGTCTGGTTCCAACACCAGACTGTCCTCACCCAGAAAAGCGTATAACTATATTCACGTTTGTTTGTTGTGGAAGTAAGGTGACAAAGTATCAGAGTGCCAAATTCTGTGTAAGGAGGCAGAATGGAGGACTTTCACCCAGGAGACTGGTGGTCATGTCCTGTTTGAAACCAACGGTCACTTTTTTAATTTAACCTTTACGTGACGTAGTTACGGAGCCCCTAAGGGGACATGAGCAAAAAAATATCTAAACTTTAGTTTCATGTGCAGAATTATTTTTAAAGTTTAGTTTAGAAACTTTTTCGTGTGAGCACATGAAAGCTGTATATTGATGTAGCCTGGGCCAAACTGGAGACAGTGACAGCTAGAGAAATGACTACAGTACAGCAGTTGTTTGCACTATATTTTAATCTAGGTCTCATTTAAACGGACATTGCTGTTTTGCTTGCAAGTCGTCACCATTATATTGTTTCGAGACGACATTCTAAAGTCTTGTAATCTGTTCAAAGCGCGCGTTGTAGCACGTGAAACTTTCATGTGCGCACATGAAAGTTTCGTGTGAGCACTGAAACTAAACTTTAGATATTTTTTTTTGCTCATGTCCCCTTAGGGATAGTTATGTCCTCTCTAGTCTCGCTTTGCCAGACCTTCCTCCACAGCGCTGTGGAGGAAGGTCTGGCTAGTCCACACAGCATTCTGGGATGGGAGGAAAACATACTCTGGTTTATTGGCATTTCTTTAAACCAATCACAATCGTCTTGGGCAGCGTTAAGCTCCAGACGGAGCCACAGTGCCTCTGCAAAATAGCCTCAGGAAGGAACTTGTTTTGGTGGAACATGTGTACGTTCAAAAGTAGTTTTAGTCGTGCAACAGAAAACTCCGATTGGACAGATAGTCTAGCTAGCTGTCTGGATTTACCCTGCAGAGATCTGAGGAGCAGTTAACCATAGTCCTCACAAATCCACCAGAGGTTAGAACGCCAACACAGAGACAGAGGAAGGGGACGGACATCAGGTGGAATTTCCTTACCCTTAGTAAGTGTTTTTGTTGCCATTTCAAACGTTAACTACATGTTTAAAACACCGTATCACAAAGTGAAATAGAACACTCATATATCTGAATGTCGTTTTGGGAGTCATTGTCCAACTTATTTTGTTGCTTAGGTAAGAGGACGTGTTGGGAAAAACACGTAAGTGAGCCACACTGTTGCACTATGTGACATGTTCCTCATTGTTTAGTTAAAATGAGTGGACATCTTTGAATTAATCAGGTCAACATCAATTATGTTAGTACTACTCAGCCTGTAAAACAGCTGTATAATAAGTTCTGTGGCTCTGGAGAAACGTTGGCAAGAGATTGTAACCCTGATGATGTTATAGTGATGTCATCAGGGTCTGGACATTACTTATTTTAATTGAAAGCTGGAGATGTGTGTGAAAAAATATGGTTTCAAATCAGACTGGGAGGGTCTAATGAACAAATGCATTATGGTAAATGTAGGAGTTTTTTGGAGTTTGACTCGTACTAGGGACAAGTCAGGATATCTCTGCCTATAGAACTTAACGGCGGCTGTGTGTGTGTGTGTGTGTGTGTGTGTGTGTGTGTGTGTGTGTGTGTGTGTGTGTGTGTGTGTGTGTGTGTGTGTGTTTGTCTCTGTCACTTTCTGTTTAGACACAACTGACAAATATGTGGAATACGTACGTAATTGAAAAAAACCCAATGACAAACAGCAGTGATACTAGGTTATTGCTAACAAATACAGCCTGTGGACAGGGAGATTTTGAAATGAATTATGTGGGAGGTAAAAGTCAGGGGAATTGAAACTCCAGGAGGACAGCAGGGAGAAGTGCAGGAAAATTAAAAGGGTTGGTAAGCAAGGGATTCAAGTTATACCAGAATCAGATCATTAATATAATACAGCATATTTCATTTATAACTGATTACAGTGTGTTTTCTTGCTAGATTATCTTGCAGTACACGGTGAAAACAGGCCAGAATGTGTGAACAGCCCAAATGGTAAACGTGGGCTGCAAAAGAAAGCGAGCGTCATCATCAACGTTTTCATAGTTTACAGTTTCTCTTTTTATCCTGCATCATGGCTCGTGGCGCAGAATGGAAGAGCTTTTATTCAATTATCTATTCAGGAGATTTTAGCTTGTCATTGATGCTGTTCACATTGTAATCTATCGCTGTGTGTCAGGCAGACACATTTTGATGTGAGCTTTAATTACATCATTTCCAGTTTGTCCCTTAAACATTTAGGCTCCTTAATTATTTTTGCAAATTAAGAGTCTTTCTCATCATAATCCTATTATTCAAAATGAATCAAACAACCACCTGACATCGTTTTAGCTGACAGTACAGAGGGAGGACATCCTGAGTTATTAATGCAGTTAAGGGAGCTGTCATTTATTATCGCCTTAGTCAATCCACATACACAGTCCTGCTGTCCAAAGTACTCCCTGGAGCACCAAATCTGGTCCGCAATCCGCCGCTGAAAATAGTCCCCAACAAATGCTCTATTACCTCCTGTTTGAGTAACTAGTGACCAGTTGTTTGAGGGAATCACTGAGTCTTTTTAAATAACAAAACTATATATTTGTAAGTGATCTCTAATGATTTACATTTTCAGTTGGAACCAATGGGTTTGGGGCCAAGAGCCATAGGTAGGAAGTCAAAAAGTATTGAAAAACCAGCTAACACATTGTTGGTTTTTGGTCTTTTCATGGGGTTTGTTGACAATAATAAAAAAATATGGAATCACACCAGACTTATCCTTCAAGTATTTAGACCACATACTATATAACATATGCTTTGCTTTAATTGTTGTTTGACTTTTTCTTATCACTGCTATCAAAGAATTGACACATCAACCTAGAAATATAAGCAAAGTCCGACTTCTACTGACGACCGTCGCCACATACTGTACTCGTAGTTCCTTTATTTATTTATTGCCATCCATTTGTGATCCCTGTATACTCCAGCAGTTGAAGCTGAGAGTGGTGTGTGTGTGTATGTGTGTGCGTTTGTGTGTATTTGAATGTGTGCTGAAACTAAACGTGAAGACAAATGAAGATTTTTTGCCATCATAGACAAACAGGATTTGATTTGAAAGCTGGCTGGATTGTGTACAGGCTTCATCTCCAGTTGAGACTCATCTATGTAACTATGCGATCCTCACGCTGCCGTTTACTTTGTGTGATCCAATGAAGATTAAAATAAATGTCAAAAAGAGAGCACTGATTTGATAAATGAGCATCTTGTTTCCATGGTGATAATATATACATATTAACAGTGCAAATATCTATGCGGGCATGTATGACTTTATCAAATTACTAAAAACGTCAACCTGAAACGCTACCAAGGCATCGCAGCTCCAGTGTGTACATGAACAATAAAACTGTACATGTGTCAAATGTGAAGTGATGTCATTCTTTCTAACAGCAGCTAATAGGAGTGCAGCTATTAATCAATGTATTATTTGTCTCGTAAAATCATATTTAAAAAAAAAAACATTTCAGGGAAATGGCAGGGAGTAACAAAAATGAAGTGAGAAAAATGAAGCTGATGAAAATGCTTGTGAATTGAAGAATGGAGTTCTACATTGATTGTTTGATCTACTGTAAATCTGACAATCAGGACAATCAAGAACAAACCAACTCATTTGGCAGAAATCACACATTTTATTGTAATACCAAAACATACATCAGGATTGTCCCATCATGGTCACATTACATACCAGTGTCCCATCTGGAATGTCAATGCATCTTAGAAAGATAAAAAAAAAAAAAGTGTGGTGTGTGAGGGACACGTGATTAAACAAAAGAATGTTTTTTAGAAGCAAAAAAATCTCAATATGTAAAACACAACTGTAAGCCCCTGTGACTATATCATCAAACCTTTCCCATTAGTTTTCTCCCGCTTACATTTCACAACACCCTAATCCAAAGGGTTTTTCAGATATGAACCATTAAATATAAATCTGCAAGTGATGCCAACAATCCATTTTCATTTAACAGTGACACTCAAATAACATAATAGAGTAACAAATCTAAAACAGTGATTTAATGCTCAGCTAAAACTCAAATTCCCTCATGACAAAAATGAATGGCTAACTTACTTCCAGAATGGATTTGGCTTTGTTGTAAGTGGCAGCATTAGGACTCTACTTTAGTGTTGTCCAGCGTAAAACATTGGCGTACACCAGTCATAGAATCAGGTGGGACTCAAAGTTGAAATGGCTTAAAGGAAAGCATTAATAATGAGAAGTGGAGGGACAGGCATCAACATCACAATTTCAAAAGTAAACACAACAAAATAGCGGATAAAATTCACATAATTAGTTCCTTACTGTATGAAAATATGATTTGACTGAAAAGTCACAGAATACCCCTTAAGAATTATATGTACGTCTATAGTCTATACATTCTTGATGATGGAGCTCCAAACAGACATGGTAAAACATATGTTTCAATTGATTTTCCCTTTTAAACATGTAGTTAAAATTCAGAGTAAACATACTTGGTGCCAGTGGCAAACCAGAAACAGATTTTTAAAATGAGCCAACTCGGTTCAAATGGCTACTGCTAAAGATTAAGCAAAGAGCGAGCGATTTACATCAATTACCAAAACTTATACATCACCAAAACAAGAGCAAGCTTGTGCCTGGCCTTTAATAGATGGCAACTCTGAAAGGATACATGAGTAAAAAGCAGATATGTGATATATTGGTCATCGTGCCAAAAGGCAAAAACATCACAAGAGCTTGTGTGTCCTCAATATGTGCAACATTCAAATGAAAAACTGTCACTGGAAGTTTCACATATTTCATCAGCCCATTAATAACAAATCAACCACTTAAACCTCTGAAACCACTTCTATTTAAAACATACGGATCTAAAAAACTCCTGTAATGAACACCAAACTCTCACTACAAAATGTTTGTCAATGAAATCAAGACTTGAAGTTTTCCCCTCTGGGTTTTTTTTTCTTCCATCATGTACAACAATGTTCAGTCCAGCAGGGACAATATGTAAACAACACACTGAGGGGGCGGCGCTCTAGCTGTCGGGGGCTAGGATTGGCTGAGAGATCTGATGGACACTTGGTAGGCGGGGTCTGTTGTAGGCTGGAGGGTGTTTGTAGTCAAAGATGGTCCTCTCAACTGAAACACAAATCACACGTGGATTACTACTACTACTTAAAACCCCTTCCAAGGAATACACACTACATTTGATGACATTTCACTTCATTTTGTCCTGTAGTTTGTTTTCAATATCAAGTATTTTGTATTTTGCTTGACATTCCTTTTTTAGAAACTGGACTCATTTTTTTTTGCCAACGGGGATCATTAAGTCTGCACTAGTACTAGTGCATGCAATGACATTTAAGGTAAAGATGACAAGTTTGAATTTAAGAATTGCAGGAAAGGCCATGGCTGCAATCAATTTCAGGACCAACATTTTTAATTTGTGATTTAAATATGTGCAATCAATGAGGAGTTTGTGGTATGTAGGGTTGGGTACAGAAACCCGTTGCTAATCTACCGGACCGAATGACAACGCAGATTTTGGTGCCTCATTTTGGTGGCAGTTTAAAGCAACACTATGTAACTTTTCCTGCTTCGGTCCTCCTACAGGTTGGAACTACAGCTGCAGCTAAAAGTTACACAGTGTTGCTTTAATGGCCGTGCTGCTCTCTGATGCTCCGAAACAGACGTTACAGGCAATAGAAACATCTCTGCACGGACGCTAGTCAACACTTCACTTTGCAGCAGATAACATTAGCCTACCGTTAGCTAGTAGCTTTAGTAGTCTAAACACTGGTCTAAAATGCTAAAAGCTAAATGGTCTTACATGTGGCTGTATTTCACTGGAAAGGATTCCAACAGTCTGCAGCTAAAGACACAGAGGAGACTAGCTGACCTTTGAGATGCCATGGACACTGCTGGAGAAACAACACCGACTTAATGGTGCATTCAACTGCACCTGGTAAGCTGATTGCTGCAACTCTAGAATCTAAGCTGTTGTCGTAAAGTAGCCTTCTGTCATCCAGTGGTTCTTTTTTGGGATTTACAGCAATTGACTGGTGAAATAAGTTATTGTTAAATTTTAAATAAAGCTTTTTAATTTGACCATATGGCCTTAGCAATAAACAAGTCGTTCTTTAATGTTACTGACTTATCTGCTCCTCTTTTTTTAAGAATCGGTTCAGGCACAGTTTAGGCAAGTATTGTTTTAGCCTCATTATCGAAAAAAAAGAAAAAAACTGTATCCAACCTTAGTGATATGGTTGAAAGCTTCACAATAGGCAAGTAAGTGACCTTTGTTTTCAGATTGTTCTGTCAAGCTCAGCTTTTAATTCAACTTTTAGCTAAAATACGGATTGTTTCTTATAGTCTTAATTTGAGAACAATCACTCCATTATTATTATTATTATTATTATTTATGATGCGTATTGTTAGTGGCTCGTGGTAACATCATTCACCAAAGAACCACATCTCCAGTAGGACAGGAAAGAATGGGAGGTGAAGCACCGAGAGGGTGGAGGGGGGCCTTACTTGGTGGGCACAGTGGGCGAGCCGGAGCGGTGGAAGTGGATGTTCTGCCACTTGCTGTCGCGGCGGTGCCAGATGCGGGTCTCCTCTGACTGCATGGTGCGAGGCATGCCGTTGCTGTCGATGTACTGGGTGAGGCGGATGTAGGCGATACAGGCGGCCTCGTCCCCGATCAGGTGGACGTGGGGGTTGAGCAGGATGGTGTGGATGGGCTGCTTCCCCTTGGACAGAGCTTCACAGGAGAAGAACATTAAAGCTGTGGTAGGGACTTTAGTTTTGGCGTCGTTGGGCAAAAGTTCCACAACGATCTTTCATATATATGAATAATGTCATTCAAGTGGTCTGAGAGAAAGATTTCTGCTCCTCCTCTTGACTCTGTGTTGAGACTTTAGATAGATCTCCCGTTACAGGAGACTTTAGCCAATCACAGGTCAATTTAATGAGAGCATTCCTATTGGCTGTTTTGTGCATGCATATGCCTGTGCAACAAAGAGGGGAGAGGCAGCGCTGTAGGAAGAGGTCTCACTCTACTTCAAATCCTGTGGTTTTGCAGCTTTAAGACTTAATGTGACAGCTCTTTAAAGAGGTATTTCTGAGGTCTCAGGTCTCCCCAGGTTAAGAGCAATGAGCCCAGGGCACATTTGGGGATTCTGCTGATATAGCACTTTAAAGGGGAATTCCAGTTTATTACAACTCGTGTCCTCTCTAACCATTAGGCCAACACTGCCCAAATATTATAATTATAGCTACAATCCCAAACGTGTTTCGGACAGCTCTGATGCTTCACTCTACCGTGTGAAACACTAGTTATTTACCATTCTCAAAGTAGAAGCGGTGGAAGTCGGTGCCCTCCACCAAGTTGCCCAAGGCCTCCGGCTCGAAGGACGTGAGCCCAGGATCACAGATCTTCCTGAAATAGAACACCACACAGCTATCAGAGTCAGGGAAGAATGTAGAACATAGAAGTCTGTCAGATGAAACTAACACGAACTAACGTGTAGGCTTCAAAGTCGCCGTTGTTGATGGCCTCAATCAGCTGCTCGGTGACTTTAATGACCTCCTGCTTACGAGCTGAGAGACAGAGAAACAAAGAAATTTTAGATTAGATGGGAAACCACCACTGATAAATATAATACATATGAAGAGAACCACAAATTAAGGTTAAACGGACCAGTGTGGAACACAGGGACAATATCCAACCAAACATCTCAAAAAACACACAGAAATACACTGAATGAAGGAAAGACTGGTAGGTTAGTCAGCATGGTTCAACATATAACAATATTACCTTTCATGCTAAGTAGGCGAGCTAGGAAACAATGAATGGAAAGAATAAGAGCTGTTGCTGTGGCACGCACGCACCACGCACCCACACACATTTACCTTCAGCAGCTGGTCCACTGCCGTTCCACGCTAACTGAACACAAACAGTCT
This sequence comes from Sander vitreus, assembly GCF_031162955.1. NCBI lineage: Eukaryota > Metazoa > Chordata > Actinopteri > Perciformes > Percidae > Sander > Sander vitreus. The sequence goes on along the minus strand of NC_135873.1, from coordinate 19,612,019 downwards.
GCTGCTGTGTTCTGCTGGCTACTGGCTCTACACTGGTTCCCTCAAGCGACAACAAAACCAAAACACTAACTGCAGAAAGGCGAAACATGCTCCCGCGTAAAGTTTGCCTTTTTGTTCCAGAGATAAAACTAGCCTCTGCTGCCTCAGACAGGCTAGTAGTAACAGGAAGAGCTGGATGCAAGCAGAACACCCTCTGATTATATAAAAAGCCTGACACAGCTTATGTAATGTATGTATGTAACTTTACTTTTGCAAATAGAAACTTAGTACTGACCAGGTTTACAAAGACACTATCAGTTTGCTAATGGGGCCCTATGGACACTGCGTACTGTATATAAGAAGTCTTTAACCACCAAAAGTGGTAGAAGAAACTACAGTAACTACATCTTTTCCAGCACAATTGCTTTCCATTTCCATTTCGTGACACTTTATATTTCTGCTCTCATCCTAAGCCTGGCTGTCAGTTGAACCTTTTGATACAATAACTTTGTCTTTCCCAATGCCAAAATGATACTTTGTTCCCGATACCTGGGGATGTAAGTATAAGGTGATCCTTGATTCTTTTAACAACAGAGGTCAAACTTGTCAAATGTTGTGTAAACACAAGCAGTCGACTCGATACTGCTATCTCGTTTCACTTCATTTATTCAGCCCGACATTGTGTGCGTGAGTGACGTATCCGTTTTCAGTCGACACCGGAGCTGTTGTAGTGGGTGCTGGAGTAATGTTTGTCCAAACTCCTGATGTAATAGTTATTTCTGCAAGTGGATTCCAGATTCATCCCCGTTGTTTTTCCCTGGATATAGGTCCATCAGTAGCTACTAGGGCTGGGTATCGTTCAAAAATCTTCAATTTTACCGAAGGAAGCCTTTATATGCAGGACTCCATCTTTGAAGCAGTATTTT